>NC_059207.1:59707942-59720442 GCF_020615455.1 Coregonus clupeaformis | reverse complement strand
AGAGAGAGAGAGAGAGAGAGAGAGAGAGAGAGAGAGAGAGAGAGAGAGAGAGGAGAGGGAGAGGGAGAGGGAGAGGGAGAGGGAGAGAGGGAGAGGGGGATGAGAGAGAGAAACACAGATGTGTGCATACAGTTTAGCAAGCAAAACTCCATGTAAATTAGCGACAGAAGCATTTCAACTAAACCTGACATCTTTTTACAGTGATGCTGACATACATAGTTACATTTTCCCGGCTCAGCATTGAGTAGAGAAGCATGAGGGTGAACGTGATTGGCATGCACATACATCAATCACTCTCTCAGTGAATTTCTCAATCAAATATGATCAAAAACAGTGATACAGCTTCCAATTGCTAGGCTAAACAGCATTCTGCCTGCTCTGACATCACCTCATCACTAGAGCCAGAAGGGATCGACTGGAAGCTTTCTTAACAATGCCTGTAGAGAACTGTCAACATATCCATTACATACAATTTGAAATACACATGTTTGCGGCATGTGTCATTGTTTTAGCCATAATAGTCCTAATACATTTTTGTTATGGATTGATATTCCCTCTGCAGACCATCATCATCATCACCTTTCTGTCTTTATTTAACGATATATTCACCCCTCTCCTCCCATGTGACAGCATCCTGCTAAAACATGTCAACAGACTGAGAAAGGAAGTGGAAGAGACAGAGGGCCAGTGACCCAGCCAACCCGGCAGGCCCCTTGACAGACAAGGTAGGGTCAAAGGCCCGACAGGCGGGGCAAAATCAAATGTGACACCGGCTGATTGGCCGAGACTCTAGAGCCTGGCGGGGGGCTCATGGATATTGATGAGGAGGGAAAGGGAAGGCCAGTCATTGTCAGGGGAACGGAGGACTAGTAATAACCAATAGGATAAAGAAGAGGAGGTGATGGAGGTAGAGGACTAGAGGAGATGGGTATGTGGTGATGGAGGTAAAGGACTAGAGGAGATGGGTATGTGGTGATGGAGGTAAAGGACTAGAGGAGATGGGTATGTGGTGATGGAGGTAGAGGACTAGAGGAGATGGGTATGTGGTGATGGAGGTAGAGGACTAGAGGAGATTGGTATGTGGTGATGGAGGTAGAGGACTAGAGGAGATGGGTATGTGGTGATGGAGGTAGAGGACTAGAGGAGATGGGTATGTGGTGATGGAGGTAAAGGACTAGAGGAGATGGGTATGTGGTGATGGAGGTAGAGGACTAGAGGAGATGGGTATGTGGTGATGGAGGTAGAGAACTAGAGGAGATGGGTATGTGGTGATGGAGGTAGAGGACTAGAGGAGATGGGTATGTGGTGATGGAGGTAGAGAACTAGAGGAGATGGGTATGTGGTGATGGAGGTAGAGGACTAGAGGAGATTGGTATGTGGTGATGGAGGTAAAGGACTAGAGGAGATGGGTATGTGGTGATGGAGGTAGAGGACTAGAGGAGATGGGTATGTGGTGATGGAGGTAGAGGACTAGAGGAGATGGGTATGTGGTGATGGAGGTAGAGAACTAGAGGAGATGGGTATGTGGTGATGGAGGTAGAGGACTAGAGGAGATGGGTATGTGGTGATGGAGGTAGAGGACTAGAGGAGATGGATATGTGGTGATGGAGGTAGATAACTAGAGGAGATGGGTATGTGGTGATGGAGGTAGAGGACTAGAGGAGATGGGTATGTGGTGATGGAGGTAGAGGACTATAGGAGATGGGTATGTGGTGATGGAGGTAGAGGACTAGAGGAGATGGGTTTGTGGTGATGGAGGTAGAGAACTAGAGGAGATGGGTATGTGGTGATGGAGGTAGAGATCTAGAGGAGATGGGTTTGTGGTGATGGAGGTAGAGGACTAGAGGAGATGGGTATGTGGTGATGGAGGTAGAGGACTAGAGGAGATGGGTATGTGGTGATGGAGGTAGAGGACTAGAGGAGATGGGTATGTGGTGATGGAGGTAGAGGACTAGAGGAGATGGGTTTGTGGTGATGGAGGTAGAGGACTAGAGGAGATGGGTATGTGGTGATGGAGGTAGAGGACTAGAGGAGATGGGTATGTGGTGATGGAGGTAGAGGACTAGAGGAGATGGGTATGTGGTGATGGAGGTAGAGGACTAGAGGAGATGGGTATGTGGTGATGGAGGTAGAGGACTAGAGGAGATGGGTTTGTGGTGATGGAGGTAGAGAACTAGAGGAGATGGGTATGTGGTGATGGAGGTAGAGAACTAGAGGAGATGGGTTTGTGGTGATGGAGGTAGAGGACTAGAGGATATGGGCATGTGGTGATGGAGGTAGAGTACTAGAGGAGATGGGTATGTGGTGATGGAGGTAGAGGACTAGAGGAGATGGGTTTGTGGTGATGGAGGTAGAGAACTAGAGGAGATGGGTATTTGGTGATGGAGGTAGAGAACTAGAGGAGATGGGTTTGTGGTGATGGAGGTAGAGGACTAGAGGAGATGGATATGTGGTGATGGAGGTAGAGGCCTAGAGGAGATGGGTATGTGGTGATGGAGGTAGAGAACTAGAGGAGATGGGTATGTGGTGATGGAGGTAGAGGACTAGAGGAGATAGGTTTGTGGTGATGGAGGTAGAGGACTAGAGGAGATGGGTATGTGGTGATGGAGGTAGAGGACTAGAGGAGATGGGTATGTGGTGATGGAGGTAGAGGACTAGAGGAGATGGGTATGTGGTGATGGAGGTAGAGGACTAGAGGATATGGGCATGTGGTGATGGAGGTAGAAGACTAGAGGAGATGGGTATGTGGTGATGGAGGTAGAGGACTAGAGGAGATGGGTTTGTGGTGATGGAGGTAGAGAACTAGAGGAGATGGGTATGTGGTGATGGAGGTAGAGAACTAGAGGAGATGGGTTTGTGGTGATGGAGGTAGAGGACTAGAGGAGATGGGTATGTGGTGATGGAGGAAGAGGCCTAGAGGAGATGGGTATGTGGTGATGGAGGTAGAGAACTAGAGGAGATGGGTATGTGGTGATGGAGGTAGAGGACTAGAGGAGATAGGTTTGTGGTGATGGAGGTAGAGGACTAGAGGAGATGGGTATGTGGTGATGGAGGTAGAGGACTAGAGGAGATGGGTATGTGGTGATGGAGGTAGAGGACTAGAGGAGATGGGTTTGTGGTGATGGAGGTAGAGGACTAGAGGAGATGGGTTTGTGGTGATGGAGGTAGAGAACTAGAGGAGATGGGTATGTGGTGATGGAGGTAGAGAACTAGAGGAGATGGGTATGTGGTGATGGAGGTAGAGAACTAGAGGAGATGGGTATGTGGTGATGGAGGTGGTGAGGAAGAGCGAGAGTACATTTACATTTACATTTACGTCATTTAGCAGACGCTCTTATCCAGAGCGACTTACAAATTGGTGCATTCGCCCTATAGCCAGTGGGACAACCACTTTTTTTTATTTTTTTGGGGGGGGGGGTAGAAGGATTACTTTATCCTATCCCAGGTATTCCTTAAAGAGGTGGGGTTTCAAATGTCTCCGGAAGTTGGTGAGTGACTCCGCTGTCCTGGCGTCGTGAGGGAGCTTGTTCCACCATTGGGGTGCCAGAGCAGCGAACAGTTTTGACTGGGCTGAGCGGGAACTATGCTTCCGCAGAGGAAGGGGAGCCAGCAGGCCAGAGGTGGATGAACGCAATGCCCTCGTTTGGGTGTAGGGACTGATCAGAGCCTGAAGGTACGGAGGTGCCGTTCACATGAAGCAGGAAGGTGGAGAGCGGAGGAAGAGGGGTACGGAGGAGGTAAGTTTGTAGCAGATAAGATACAGAGAGATCCCTCTCTCCCTCTACCACCCTCCATCCCTCTCTCCCTCTCCCTCCCTCCATCCCTCTTTCCCTCTCCCACCCTCCATCCCTCTCCCCCTCTCCCTCCCTCCATCCCTCTCTCCCTTTCCCTCCCTCCTTTCGCCGGAGGTGATATTTTCTCCTGCTGAAGGTAATAGAAATATAAATAAAGACAGTGGACTATTATTATATATATATATATATATATACTATACTATACTATATTATTCTATACTGGGATAAAGAAGACTGGCCTCTGAAAGAGACTCTCTCCCAAATGGCACCCTATTTCATATGAAGCGCCATACTTTCGACCAGCACAAAACTGTCAAAGACTCCAGCCACCCAAGTCATAGACTGTTCACTCTGCTACCGCACGGCAAGCGGTACCGATGCACCAAGTCTGGAACCAACAGGACCCTGAACAGCTTTTACCCCCAAGCCATAAATAGATTGTTAAAAAGTTATCCAATAGCTATCTGCATTGACCCTTTTTGCACTAACTCCTTTCACTGATCACATACGCTGCTGCTACTGTTTATTATCTATCCTAGTTATCTATCCTAGTTATCTATCCTAGTTGTCTATCCTAGTTGTCTATCCTAGTTATCTATCCTAGTTATCTATCCTAGTTATCTATCCTAGTTGTCTATCCTAGTTATCTATCCTAGTTATCTATCCTAGTTATCTATCCTAGTTATCTATCCTGTTGTTTATCCTAGTTATCTATCCTAGTTATCTATCCTGTTATCTATCCTAGTTATCTATCCTAGTTATCTATCCTGTTGTTTATCCTAGTTATCTATCCTAGTTATCTATCCTAGTTATCTATCCTAGTTATCTATCCTAGTTATCTATCCTAGTTATCTATCCTGTTGTTTATCCTAGTTATCTATCCTAGTTATCTATCCTGTTATCTATCCTAGTTATCTATCCTAGTTATCTATCCTAGTTATCTATCCTGTTGTTTATCCTAGTTATCTATCCTAGTTATCTATCCTAGTTATCTATCCTAGTTATCTATCCTAGTTATCTATCCTAGTTATCTATCCTAGTTATCTATCCTAGTTATCTATCCTAGTTATCTATCCTGTTGTTTATCCTAGTTATCTATCCTAGTTATCTATCCTGTTATCTATCCTAGTTATCTATCCTAGTTATCTATCCTAGTTGTCTATCCTAGTTATCTATCCTAGTTGTCTATCCTAGTTATCTATCCTAGTTATCTATCCTAGTTATCTATCCTAGATATCTATCATGTTGTCTCTCCTAGTTATCTATCCTAGTTATCTATCCTAGTTATCTATCCTAGTTATCTATCCTGTTGTCTATCCTAGTTATCTATCCTAGTTATCTATCCTGTTATCTATCCTGTTATCTATCCTAGTTATCTATCCTAGTTGTCTATCCTAGTTGTCTATCCTAGTTATCTATCCTAGTTATCTATCCTAGTTGTCTATCCTAGTTGTCTATCCTAGTTATCTATCCTAGTTATCTATCCTAGTTATCTATCCTGTTGTCTATCCTAGTTATCTATCCTAGTTATCTATCCTGTTATCTATCCTAGTTATCTATCCTAGTTATCTATCCTAGTTATCTATCCTGTTGTCTATCCTAGTTATCTATCCTAGTTATCTATCCTGTTGTCTATCCTAGTTATCTATCCTAGTTATCTATCCTGTTATCTATCCTAGTTATCTATCCTAGTTGTCTATCCTAGTTATCTATCCTAGTTGTCTATCCTTGTTATCTATCCTAGTTATCTATCCTAGTTATCTATCCTAGTTATCTATCCTGTTGTCTATCCTAGTTATCTATCCTAGTTATCTATCCTGTTATCTATCCTAGTTATCTATCCTAGTTATCTATCCTAGTTATCTATCCTGTTGTCTATCCTAGTTATCTATCCTAGTTATCTATCCTGTTGTCTATCCTGTTATCTATCCTAGATATCTATCCTGTTGTCTATCCTAGTTATCTATCCTAGTTATCTATCCTAGTTATCTATCCTAGTTATCTATCCTGTTGTCTATCCTAGTTATCTATCCTAGTTATCTATCCTGTTATCTATCCTGTTATCTATCCTAGTTATCTATCCTAGTTGTCTATCCTAGTTATCTATCCTAGTTATCTATCCTAGTTATCTATCCTGTTGTCTATCCTAGTTATCTATCCTAGTTATCTATCCTGTTGTCTATCCTAGTTATCTATCCTAGTTATCTATCCTGTTATCTATCCTAGTTATCTATCCTAGTTGTCTATCCTAGTTATATATCCTAGTTGTCTATCCTAGTTATCTATCCTAGTTATCTATCCTGTTGTCTATCCTAGTTATCTATCCTAGTTATCTATCCTAGTTATCTATCCTAGTTATCTATCCTGTTGTCTATCCTAGTTATCTATCCTAGTTATCTATCCTAGTTATCTATCCTGTTATCTATCATGTTATCTATCCTAGTTATCTATCCTAGTTGTCTATCCTAGTTATCTATCCTAGTTATCTATCCTAGTTGTCTATCCTAGTTATATATCCTAGTTATCTATCCTAGTTATCTATCCTAGTTATCTATCATGTTGTCTATCCTAGTTATCTATCCTAGTTATCTATCCTAGTTGTCTATCCTAGTTATCTATCCTAGTTATCTATCCTAGTTATCTATCCTAGTTATCTATCCTAGTTGTCTATCCTAGTTATCTATCCTAGTTATCTATCCTAGTTATCTATCCTAGTTATCTATCATGTTGTCTATCCTAGTTATCTATCCTAGTTATCTATCCTGTTGTCTATCCTAGTTATCTATCCTAGTTATCTATCCTAGTTATCTATCCTAGTTATCTATCATGTTGTCTATCCTAGTTATCTATCCTAGTTATCTATCCTAGTTATCTATCCTGTTGTCTATCCTAGTTATCTATCCTAGTTATCTATCCTAGTTATCTATCCTAGTTATCTATCCTAGTTATCTATCCTGTTGTCTATCCTAGTTATCTATCCTAGTTATCTATCCTGTTGTCTATCCTAGTTATCTATCCTAGTTATCTATCCTAGATATCTATCCTGTTGTCTATCCTAGTTATCTATCCTAGTTATCTATCCTAGTTATCTATCCTAGTTATCTATCCTAGATATCTATCCTAGTTATCTATCCTGTTATCTATCCTAGTTATCTATCCTGTTATCTATCCTGTTATCTATCCTAGTTATCTATCCTAGTTGTCTATCCTAGTTATCTATCCTAGTTATCTATCCTAGTTATCTATCCTAGTAATCTATCCTGTTGTCTATCCTAGTTATCTATCCTAGTTATCTATCCTGTTGTCTATCCTAGTTATCTATCCTAGTTATCTATCCTGTTATCTATCCTAGTTATCTATCCTAGTTGTCTATCCTAGTTATCTATCCTAGTTGTCTATCCTAGTTATCTATCCTAGTTATCTATCCTAGATATCTATCCTGTTGTCTATCCTAGTTATCTATCCTAGTTATCTATCCTAGTTATCTATCCTAGTTATCTATCCTGTTGTCTATCCTAGTTATCTATCCTAGTTATCTATCCTGTTATCTATCCTGTTATCTATCCTAGTTATCTATCCTAGTTGTCTATCCTAGTTATCTATCCTAGTTATCTATCCTAGTTATCTATCCTAGTTGTCTATCCTAGTTATATATCCTAGTTATCTATCCTAGTTATCTATCCTAGTTATCTATCATGTTGTCTATCCTAGTTATCTATCCTAGTTATCTATCCTAGTTGTCTATCCTAGTTATCTATCCTAGTTATATATCCTAGTTATCTATCCTAGTTATCTATCCTAGTTGTCTATCCTAGTTATCTATCCTAGTTATCTATCCTAGTTATCTATCCTAGTTATCTATCCTGTTGTCTATCCTAGTTATCTATCCTAGTTATCTATCCTAGTTATCTTACCTAGTTATCTATCCTGTTGTCTATCCTAGTTATCTATCCTAGTTATCTATCCTAGTTATCTATCCTAGTTATCTATCCTGTTATCTATCCTAGTTATCTATCCTAGTTATCTATCCTAGTTATCTATCCTAGTTATCTATCATGTTGTCTATCCTAGTTATCTATCCTAGTTATCTATCCTAGTTATCTATCCTGTTGTCTTTCCTAGTTATCTATCCTAGTTATCTATCCTAGTTATCTATCCTGTTGTCTTAGTCACTTTACCCCTACCTATATGTACACACAATATCTACATCATATCAAATCAAATCTAATGTTATTGGTCCCATCCACATATTTAGCAGATGCTATTGTGGGTGTAGCGAAATGCTTGTGTTCCTAGCTCCAACAGTGGAGTAGTATCTAACAATTCACAACAATACACACAAATCTAAAAGTAAAAGAATGAAATTAAGAAAAATATAAATATTAGGACGAGCAATGTCGGAGTGGCATTGACTAAAATACAGTAGTATAGAATACAGTGTATACATATGAGATGAGTAAAGCAGTGTGTAAACATTATTAAAGTGACCAGTGTTCCATTATTAAAAGTGACCAGTGATTCCATGTCTATGTATATAGGGCAGCAGCCTCTAAGGTGCAGGGTTGAGTAACAGGGTGGTAGCCGGCTAGTGATGGCTATTTAACAGTCTGATGGCCTTGAGATGGAAGCTGTTTTTAAGTGTCTCTGTCCCAGCTTTGATGCACCTGTACTGACCTCATTTTCTGGATGATAGCGGGGTGAACAGGCCGTGGCTTGGGTGGTTGATGTCCTTGATTATATTTTTGGCCTTCCTGTGACATCGGGTGCTGTAGGTGTCCTGGAGGGCAGGCAGTGTGCCCCCGGTGATGCGTTGGGCAGACCGCACCACCCTCTGGAAAGCCCTGCGGTTGCGGGCGGTGCAGTTGCCGTACCAGGCGGTGATACAGTCGACAGGATGCTCTCAAATGTGCATCTGTAAAAGTTTGTGAGGGTCTTAGGGGCCAAGCGAAATTTCTTCAGCCTCCTGAGGTTGAAGAGGCACTGTTGCACCTTCTTCACCACATTGTCTGCGTGTGTGGACCATTTCAGTTTGTCGGTGATGTGTACGCTAAGGAACTTGAAACTTTCCACCTTCTCCACTGCGGTCCCGTCGATGTGGATAGGGGGGTGCACCCTCTGCTGTTTCCTGAAGTCCACGATCATCTCCTTTTGTTTTGTTGACGTTGAGTGAGAGGTTATTTTACTGGTACCACACTCCCAGAGCCCTCACCTCCTCCCTGTAGGCCGTCTCGTCATTGTTGGTAATCAAGCCTACTACTGTTCATCCACCTCTGGCCTGCTGGCTCCCCTTCCTCTGCGGAAGCATAGTTCCCGCTCAGCCCAGTCAAAACTGTTCGCTGCTCTGGCACCCCAATGGTGGAACAAGCTCCCTCACGACGCCAGGACAGCGGAGTCACTCACCACCTTCCGGAGACATTTGAAAACCCACCTCTTTAAGGAATACCTGGGATAGGATAACATTTGAAACCCCCCCCCCCTCTTTAAGGAATACCTGGGATAGGATAACATTTGAACCCCAAACCCCCCCCCACCCAAAAAAATTAAAAAAAATAAAAAATATTGTAAAGTGGTTAACCCACTGGCTATAGGGTGAATGCATCAATTTGTAAGTCGCTCTGGATAAGAGCGTCTGCTAAATGACGTAAATGTAAATGTAAATGTGTCGTCTGCAAACTTGATGATTGAGTTGGAGGCGTGCTTGACCACGCAGTCATAGGTGAACAGGGAGTACAGGAGGGGGCTGAGCACACACCCTTGTGGGGCCCCAGTGTTGAGGATCGGCGAAGTGGAGGTGTTGTTTCCTACCTTCACCACCTGGGGGGCGTTTCTACACTCGTTTAAGTACGAACACTACTTCCACACTGATATGTATGGTAACAAGTGTATAGCAACTAGGAACAGTACTTACGCACTGATATCTTGTGGTGGTTGTCTTTACTGGGCAGCATCTTGACTCCTCTGGACTTCAGCTCCGTCATCTTCTTCACTGTAGAGACCAGAGGATAATGTACCGTCAGGTTACCTGTTTAATCAGTACTGTAGAGACCAGAGGATAATGTACAGGCAGGTTTCCTGTTTAATCAGTACTGTAGAGACCAGAGGATAATGTACAGTCAGTGCTGAGGAGTAAGATCCCATTAGGAACACAATAGGGCGGGTAGCAAGATGTGTTATTTCTTTATTCCACTTTATCATCTGATACTTACAAGAGCGGATTTATCTGTAACTTTATAGAGTTACTCCCCTCGGCACACAACCTCAAATTTGCTCTTGACATCCCTTGATTTCATGCATGGATTCTGTAGACAGTGTATGCTTCCACAGTAAACTGATATTTAATTGAAAACATTGAATGTGATGTGAATGAATAAAATATACAGCTGAAGTCGGAAGTTCAGCTGAAAAAAAGTTTACATACGCTTAGGTTGGAGTCATTAAAACTCGTTTTTCAACCACTCCACAAATTTCTTGTTAACAAACTATAGTTTTGGCAAGTCGGTTAGGACATCTACTTTCTGCATGACACAAGTCATTTTTCCAAATATTTTTCCAAATACTTCCGCTTGCAAGCCGAAGAACACCATCCCAACCGTGAGGCACGGATGGTGGCAGCATCATGCTGTGGGGGGGTGCTTTGCTGCAGGAGGGACTGGTGCACTTCACAAAATAGATGGCATCATGAGGAAGGAAAACTATGTGGATATATTGAAGCAACATCTCAAGACATCAGTCAGGAAGTTAAAGCTTGGTCGCAAATGGATCTTCCAAATAGACAATGACCCCAAATTCACTGACCCCAAATTCACCCAACTTATTGTGGGAAGCTTGTGGAAGGCTACCTGAAACGTTTGACCCAAGTTAAACAATTTAAAGGCAATGCTACCAAATACTAATTGAGTGTATGTAAACATCTGACCCACTGGGAATGTGATGAAATAAATAAAATCTGAAATAAATCATTCTCTCTACTAGTATTCTGACATTTCACATTCTTAAAATAAAGTGGTGATCCTAACTGACCTAAAACAGGGAATTTTTAATAAGATTAAATGTCAGGAATTGTGAAAAACTGAGTTTAAATGTATTTGGCTAAGGTGAATTTAAACTTCCGACTTCAACTGTACTTCTCGACTTTGTATGGGTGGTACATTAGGGTAAGTGCAGAGTGGACACAATTAATTATTGATATCCCAAGTAGATCCAGTGAGCGTTTTATTAAGATCCCCATTAGCAGCTGCTAACATAGCAGCTACTCTTCCTGGGATCCAATGACATGAAATATATGTGTTCAGTCTTAATTGCTGGGCTAAAGCCATTTTAATGCAGAATTTGAGAGTCATTTAGATGCATGATTATTGAAATATTTGACTAACACACTCAAACACAAATTATACTTGAATACTTAATCTATCCACAAGAGCTTTTTGTTCTTATTGGCAAAAGTGTGTATTTCCACTGAAACTATTAAATAAACAAAGTCTGAGTCTCTCTCTGTTTACTATGTGTCTGGATGAACAACAACAACAAAGTGTCTTTCTTCACAATGTAATGGGAATGATGGTGTGGGCTCTCTCTCTCTCTCTCAGTTATTGGCATGGGAAACGTATGTTAACATTGCCAAAGCAAGGGAAGTAGATAGTAAACAAAAGTGAAATAAACAATAAATATTAACAGTAAACATTACACTCAGAAGTTTCAAAAGAATAAAGACATATTATGTCATATTATGTATATATACAGTGTTGTAACAATGTGCAAATAGTTAAAGTACAAATGGGAAAATAAATAAACATAAATATGGGTTTTATTTACAATGGTGTTTGTTCTTCACTGGTTGCCCTTTTCTTGTGGCAACAGGTCACAAATCTTGCAGCTGTGATGGCACACTGTGGTTTTTCACCCAGTAGATAAGGGAGTTTATCAAAATTGGGTTTGTTTTCGAATTCTTTGTGGATCGCTGTAATCTGATGGAAATATGTGTCTCTAATATGGTCATACATTTGGCAGGAGGTTAGGAAGTGCAGCTCAGTTTCCACCTCATTTTGTGGGCAGTGTGCACATAGCCTGTCTTCTCTTGAGAGCCAGGTCTGCCCTACGGCGGCCTTTCTCAATAGCAAGGCTATGCTCACTGAGTCTGTACATAGTCAAAGCTTTCCTTAAGTTTGGGTCAGTCACAGTGGTCAGGTATTCTGCCACTGTGTACTCTCTGTTTAGGGCCAAATAGCATTCTAGTTTGCTCTGTTTTTTTGTTTGTTCTTTCCAATGTGTCAAGTAATTCTCTTTTTGTTTTCTCATGATTTGGTTGGGTCTAGTTGTGTTGTTGTTGTTGTTGTCCTGGGGCTGTGTGGGGTCTGTTTGTGTTTGTGAACATAGGCCCAGGACAAGCTTACTTAGGGGACTCTTCTCCAAGTTCATCTCTCTGTAGGTGATGGCTTTGTTATGGAAGGTTTGGGAATCGCTTCCTTTTAAGTGGTTATAGAATTTAACGGCACTTTTCTGGATTTTGATAATTAGCGGGTATTGGCCTAATTCTGCTCTGCATGCATTATTTGGTGTTTTACGTTGTACACGGAGGATGTTTTTGCAGAATTCTGCATGCAGAGTCTCAATTTGGTGTTTGTCCCATTTTGTGAATTCTTGGTTGGTGAGCGGACCCCAGACCTCAGAACCATAAAGGGCAATGGGTTCTATAACTGATTCAAGTAT
>NC_059207.1:59700442-59702942 GCF_020615455.1 Coregonus clupeaformis | reverse complement strand
GCTGTGTAAGGCTAAAGCTGTGTAGGGCTAAAGCTGTGTATGGCTAAAGCTGTGTAGGGCTAAAGCTGTGTAAGGCTAAAGCTGTGTAAGGCTAAAGCTGTGTAGGGCTAAAGCTGTGTAGGGCTAAAGCTGTGTAGGGCTAAAGCTGTGTAAGGCTAAAGCTGTGTAAGGCTACATCTTTGTAAGGCTAAAGCTATGTAGGGCTAAAGCTGTGTAAGGCTAAAACTGTGTAAGGCTAAAGCTGTGTAGAGCTAAAGCTGTGTAAGGATAAAGCTGTGTAGAGCTAAAGCTGTGTAAGGCTAAAGCTGTGTAAGGCTAAAGCTGTGTAGGGCTAAAGCTGTGTACGGATAAAGCTGTGTAAGGCTAAAGCTGTGTAGGGCTAAAGCTATGTAGGGCTAAACTCTGTAGGGCTAAAGCTGTGTAGGGCTAAAGCTGTGTAGGGCTAAAGATTTGTAAGGCTAAAGCTGTGTAAGGCTAAAGCTGTGTAAGGATAAAGCTGTGTAGGGCTAAAGCTGTGTAAGGATAAAGCTGTGTAAGGCTAAAGCTGTGTAGGGCTAAAGCTATGTAGGGCTGAAGCTCTGTAGGGCTAAAGCTGTGTAGGGCTAAAGCTGTGTAGGGCTAAAGCTGTGTAAGGCTAAAGCTGTGTAAGGCTAAAGCTGTGTAGGGCTAAAGCTCTGTAGGGCTAAAGCTGTGTAGGGCTAAAGCTGTGTAGGGCTAAAGCTGTGTAGGGCTAAAGCTGTGTAGGGCTAAAGCTCTGTAGGGCTAAAGCTGTGTAAGGCTAAAGCTGTGTAGGGCTAAATCTCTGTAGGGCTAAAGCTGTGTAAGGCTAAAGCTGTGTAGGGCTAAAGCTATGTAGAGCTAAAGCTGTGTAGGGCTAAAGCTGTGTAGGGCTAAAGCTGTGTAGGGCTAAAGCTGTGTAGGGCTAAAGCTGTGTAGGGCTAAAGCTCTGTAGGGCTAAAGCTGTGTAAGGCTAAAGCTGTGTAGGGCTAAATCTCTGTAGGGCTAAAGCTGTGTAAGGCTAAAGCTGTGTAGGGCTAAAGCTATGTAGAGCTAAAGCTGTGTAGGGCTAAAGCTGTGTAGGGCTAAAGCTGTGTAGGGCTAAAGCTCTGTAGGGCTAAAGCTGTGTAAGGCTAAAGCTGTGTAAGGCTTTTCAGAACTAAAAAAGTGGTGGTGTACAGAGTATGACTGAGATATGTAGCTGGCCCAGATTGCACTTTAGAGCATGGTGTGTGTGTGTGTGTTCGTGCCTATGTGTGTGTGTGTGTGTGTGTGTGTGCGTGCATGCATGTGTGTGTGTGTGTGTGCGTGCACCTCTGTGTGTATCACTGTGTGAGTGTGTGTGAGTATAACCCTGTAAAGCCCATTCCAAAGCTGGGCAGAATTAGCAGGTATTTTGATGAAGACGAAGTCTGTCGTTTCAAAAGGAGCCTGCCTTACTGTTGAAACTCTGATCGCTGAAGATGAAACCAAACAGACATTTAAGAACGAGAACGAGAGAGAGTGAGACAGACAGACAGACAGACAGACAGACAGACAGACAGACAGACAGACAGACAGACAGACAAAGACAGAGAGACAGACACAGACACAGACAGAGAGACAGACACAGACACAGACAGAGAGACACAGAAAGACAGACACAAGACAGATTGGTTGCTTCTATGTCCTGCCTCGTGATTTGTTGGGAGAGTTATGTGTCTGAAGAGGTCCATCCCCAGAATTGTTTTGTTTTTTCCCTTTTCAAAGTTACCAAGACGGTCCGTCATGATTCCAATCCCCTAGTCACTGCAGTTGCCTGGGGTTGGGTTTCTGAGGCTAGCCAGAGAGGAGGGTTGGGTTTCTGAGGCTAGCCAGAGAGGAGGGTTGGGTTTCTGAGGCTAGCCAGAGAGGAGGGTTGGGTTTCTGAGGCTAGCCAGAGAGGAGGGTTGGGTTTCTGAGGCTAGCCAGAGAGGAGGGTTGGGTTTCTGAGGCTAGCCAGGGAGGTTGGGTTTCTGAGGCTAGCCAGAGAGGAGGGTTGGGTTTCTGAGGCTAGCCAGAGAGGAGGGTTGGGTTTCTGAGGCTAGCCAGAGAGGAGGGTTGGGTTTCTGAGGCTAGCCAGAGAGGAGGGTTGGGTTTCTGAGGCTAGCCAGAGAGGAGGGTTGGGTTTCTGAGGCTAGCCAGAGAGGAGGGTTGGGTTTCTGAGGCTAGCCAGAGAGGAGGGTTGGGTTTCTGAGGCTAGCCAGAGAGGAGGGTTGGGTTTCTGAGGCTAGCCAGAGAGGAGGGTTGGGTTTCTGAGGCTAGCCAGAGAGGAGGGTTGGGTTTCTGAGGCTAGCCAGAGAGGAGGGTTGGGTTTCTGAGGCTAGCCAGAGAGGAGGGTTGGGTTTCTGAGGCTAGCCAGGGATGGGTATAGATCCAATCCCCTAGTCGCTGCAGTTGCCTAGGGTTGGGTTTCTGAGGCTAGCCAGAGAGGGGTATGGAGAGGGGAAAGATATAGGCAGAACATTGTTGTAATGGAAGTAAT
>NC_059207.1:59682942-59695442 GCF_020615455.1 Coregonus clupeaformis | reverse complement strand
TTCCTCCAGACGTGACGTTTGGCATTCAGGCCAAAGAATTCAATCTTGGTTTCATCAGACCAGAGAATCTTGTATCTCATGGTCTGAGAGGCCTTTAGGTGCCTTTTTGGCAAACTCCAAGCGGGCTGTCATGTGCCTTTTACTGAGGAGTGGCTTCCATCTGGCCACTCTATCTTAAAGGCCTGATTGGTGGAGGGCTGCAGAGATAGTTGTCCTTCTGAAAGGTTCTCCTATCTCCAGAGATGAACTCTGGAGCTTTGTCAGAGTGACCATTGGGTTCTTGGTCACCTTCCTGACCAAGGCCCTTCTCCCGCGATTGCTCAGTTTGGCCGGGCGGCCAGCTCTAGGAAGAGTCTTGGTGGTTCCAAACTTCTTCCATTTAAGAATTATGGAGGCCACTGTGTTCTTGGGGACATTCAATGTTGCAGACATTTTTGGTTCCCTTCCCCAAATCTGTACCTCGACACAATCTTTTGGCCGCCATTCCTTCCAGTTCTCTGCTGCCAATGACTGGAACGAATTGCAAAAATCTCTGAAGCTGGAGACTCTTATCTCCCTCACTAACTTTAAGCATCAGTTGTCAGAGCACCTTACCGATCACTGCACCTGTACACAGCCCATCTGAAATTAGCCCACCCAACTACCTCATCCCTATATTGTTATTTATTTTGCTCTTTTGCACCCCAGTATCTCTATTTGCACATAATCTCTTGCACATCTAGCATTCCAGTGTTAATACTATTGTAATTATTTTGCACTATAGCCTATTTATTGCCTTACCTCCATAACTTGCTACATTTGCACACACTGTATATATATTTTCTGTTGTATTTTTGACTTTATGTTTTTTACCCCATATGTAGTAACTCTGTGTTGTTGTTTTTATCGCACTGCTTTGCTTTATCTTGGCCAGGTCGCAGTTGTAAATGAGAACTTGTTCTCAACTGGCTTACCTGGTTAAATAAAGGTGAAATAAAAATAAAAAATAAAAATAAAAATCCTGTCTCTAGGCACTATGGACAATTCTTTCGACCTCATGGCTTGGTTTTTGCTCTGACATGCACTGTCAACTGTGGGCCATTATATAGGCAGGTGTGTGCCTTTCCAAATCATGTCCAATCAATTGAATTTACCACAGGTGGACTCCAATCAAGTTGTAGAAACATCTCAAGGATGATCAATGGAAACAGTATGCACCTGAGCTATATTTCTAGTCTCATAGGAAAGGGTCTGATTATTTATCTAAAAACCTGCTTTTGCTTTGTCATTATGGGGTATTGTGTGTAGATTGATGAGGGAAAACAAATAATTGAATTGATTTTAGAATAAGGCTGTAACGTAACAAAATGTGGAAAAAAGGGAAGGGGTCTGAATACTTTCCGAAGGCACTGTATAAGGTCAATCCTTTGATTTATGCTACTTACATGTAAATTATATAAATATAATAAATGTAACCTAAATGTAGACTACATTACCATGGAGGCGTTTGAGTGCAAGTCTCAAGTTATGTTCCAGCGATACGGTCTAGACACCAGTTACCAAGCCATCTCTCCTGGGTCTATAGTCAGAGATCTTCTAGCAGCCATGATGATATTGATCATTAGAGATCATCTTCTAGCAGCCATGATGATATTGATCATTAGAGATCATCTTGGAGCAGCCATGATGATATTGATCATTAGAGATCATCTTGGAGCAGCCATGATGATATTGATCATTAGAGATCATCTTCTAGCAGCCATGATGATATTGATCATTAGAGATCATCTTCTAGCAGCCATGATGATATTGATCATTAGAGATCATCTTGGAGCAGCCATGATGATATTGATCATTAGAGATCATCTTCTAGCAGCCATGATGATATTGATCATTAGAGATCATCTTCTAGCAGCCATGATGATATTGATCATTAGAGATCATCTTGGAGCAGCCATGATGATATTGATCATTAGAGATCATCTTCTAGCAGCCATGATGATATTGATCATTAGAGATCATCTTCTAGCAGCCATGATGATATTGATCATTAGAGATCATCTTGGAGCAGCCATGATGATATTGATCATTAGAGATCATCTTGGAGCAGCCATGATGATATTGATCATTAGAGATCATCTTGGAGCAGCCATGATGATATTGATCATTAAAGATCATCTTGGAGCAGCCATGATGATATTGATCATTAGAGATCATCTTCTAGCAGCCATGATGATATTGATCATTAGAGATCATCTTCTAGCAGCCATGATGATATTGATCATTAGAGATCATCTTGGAGCAGCCATGATGATATTGATCATTAGAGATCATCTTCTAGCAGCCATGATGATATTGATAATTAGAGATCATCTTCTAGCAGCCATGATGATATTGATCATTAGAGATCATCTTGGAGCAGCCATGATGATATTGATCATTAGAGATCATCTTGGAGCAGCCATGATGATATTGATCATTAGAGATAATCTTGGAGCAGCCATGATGATATTGATCATTAGAGATCATCTTGGAGCAGCCATGATTATATTGATCATTAGAGATCATCTTCTAGCAGCCATGATGATATTGATCATTAGAGATCATCTTCTAGCAGCCATGATGATATTGATCATTAGAGATCATCTTCTAGCAGCCATGATGATATTGATCATTAGAGATCATCTTCTAGCAGCCATGATGATATTGATCATTAGAGATCATCTTCTAGCAGCCATGATGATATTGATCATTAGAGATCATCTTCTAGCAGCCATGATGATATTGATCATTAGAGATCATCTTGGAGCAGCCATGATGATATTGATCATTAGAGATAATCTTGGAGCAGCCATGATGATATTGATCATTAGAGATCATCTTCTAGCAGCCATGATGATATTGATCATTAGAGATCATCTTCTAGCAGCCATGATGATATTGATCATTAGAGATCATCTTCTAGCAGCCATGATGATATTGATCATTAGAGATCATCTTCTAGCAGCCATGATGATATTGATCATTAGAGATCATCTTCTAGCAGCCATGATGATATTGATCATTAGAGATCATCTTCTAGCAGCCATGATGATATTGATCATTAGAGATCATCTTGGAGCAGCCATGATGATATTGATCATTAGAGATCATCTTGGAGCAGCCATGATGATATTGATCATTAGAGATCATCTTCTAGCAGCCATGATGATATTGATCATTAGAGATCATCTTCTAGCAGCCATGATGATATTGATCATTAGAGATCATCTTCTAGCAGCCATGATGATATTGATCATTAGAGATCATCTTCTAGCAGCCATGATGATATTGATCATTAGAGATCATCTTCTAGCAGCCATGATGATATTGATCATTAGAGATCATCTTCTAGCAGCCATGATGATATTGATCATTAGAAATCATCTTCTAGCAGCCATGATGATATTGATCATTAGAGATCATCTTGGAGCAGCCATGATGATATTGATCATTAGAGATCATCTTGGAGCAGCCATGATGATATTGATCATAGAGATCATCTTCTAGCAGCCATGATGATATTGATCATTAGAGATCATATTCTAGCAGCCATGATGATATTGATCATTAGAGATCATCTTCTAGCAGCCATGATGATATTGATCATTAGAGATCATCTTCTAGCAGCCATGATGATATTGATCATTAGAGATCATCTTGGAGCAGCCATGATGATATTGATCATTAGAGATCATCTTGGAGCAGCCATGATGATATTGATCATTAGAGATCATCTTCTAGCAGCCATGATGATATTGATCATTAGAGATCATCTTGGAGCAGCCAAGAAGATTGACATAACATAGACCGTATCTAAATGGAGGAGCTGAAAAATTAGGAGGACTTATTTAAATTGCTAATGACTTTCAGGAGTCTAACGATGGTCGTCACGATGTTCACACGCTGACCTTTATCTTTTTCTTCTCCTCATCTGTTTGCTTTCAAGGGTCAGAATTTTAAATGATTCTGTGCATAAGAGAGAGGTTTAGGGGTCATAGGTGACCAATCCCTATTAAATTTGAAACGCTTTGGTGTCTGTGTGTGTGTGTGTGTGTGTGTGTGTGTGTGTGTGTGTGTGTGTGTGTCTAAATGTGCGTGCGTGCATGTTTGGATTCATATCAAACGATCTGTAGTCAGTGTCCAATATATTCACGTCTGGCTGACTACGTTTTAATCTTGCATTTGATGGGGTCAGTATACATGACCTGCTTCTTCCAGCCAACCAGGGATCAGTATACATGACCTGCTTCTTCCAGCCAACCAGGGATCAGTATACATGACCTGCTGATTCCAGCCAACCAGGGGTCAGGGTGACTTTACACAAAACATTCAGCTTTATAATAGCACACACATCATGTGCAAACTGTAGTCATGTTAGGCATTGGGCATCAAACTGTAGTCATGTTAGGCATTGGGCATCAAACTGTAGTCATGTTAGGCATTGGGCATCAAACTGTAGTCATGTTAGGCATTGGGCATCAAACTGTAGTCATGTTAGGCATTGGGCATCAAACTGTAGTCATGTTAGGCATTGGGCATCAAACTGTAGTCATGTTAGGCATTGGGCATCAAACTGTAGTCATGTTAGGCATTGGGCATCAAACTGTAGTCATGTTAGGCATTGGGCATCAAACTGTAGTCATGTTAGGCATTGGGCATCAAACTGTAGTCATGTTAGGCATTGGGCATCAAACTGTAGTCATGTTAGGCATTGGGCATCAAACTGTAGTCATGTTAGGCATTGGGCATCAAACTGTAGTCATGTTAGGCATTGGGCATCAAACTGTAGTCATGTTAGGCATTGGGCATCAAACTGTAGTCATGTTAGGCATTGGGCATCAAACTGTAGTCATGTTAGGCATTGGGCATCAAACTGTAGTCATGTTAGGCATTGGGCATCAAACTGTAGTCATGTTAGGCATTGGGCATGAAAATGTAGTCATATTAGGCATTGGGCATCAAACTGTAGTCATGTTAGGCATTGGGCATCAAACTGTAGTCATGTTAGGCATTGGGCATCAAACTGTAGTCATGTTAGGCATTGGGCATCAAACTGTAGTCATGTTAGGCATTGGGCATCAAACTGTAGTCATGTTAGGCATTGGGCATCAAACTGTAGTCATGTTAGGCATTGGGCATCAAACTGTAGTCATGTTAGGCATTGGGCATCAAACTGTAGTCATGTTAGGCATTGGGCATCAAACTGTAGTCATGTTAGGCATTGGGCATCAAACTGTAGTCATGTTAGGCATTGGGCATCAAACTGTAGTCATGTTAGGCATTGGGCATCAAACTGTAGTCATGTTAGGCATTGGGCATCAAACTGTAGTCATGTTAGGCATTGCAGTTTTGAGCAAATTGTTTTTCAAACTGTACTCAACAGCAAACCAGGGAGCTAAACCTTCCCTAGACCCTAAACCCTAGACCCTAAACCTTCCCTAGACTTTAGACCCTAAACCTTCCCTTGACCCTAGACCTTCCCTAGACCCTAGACCTTCCCTAGACCCTAGACCTTCCCTAGACCCTAGACCTTCCCTAGACCCTAGACCCTAAACCTTCCCTAGACCCTAGACCCTAAACCTTCCCTAGACCCTAGACCCTAGACCTTCCCTAGACCCTAGACCCTAAACCTTCCCTAGTCCCTAGACCCTAGACCTTCCCTAGACCCTAAACCTTCCCTAGACCCTAGACCCTAAACCTTCCCTAGACCCTAGACCCTAGACCTTCCCTAGACCCTAGACCCTAAACCTTCCCTAGACCCTAGACCCTAAACCTTCCCTAGACCCTAGACCCTAGACCTTCCCTAGACCCTAAACCCTAAACCTTCCCTAGACCCTAGACCCTAAACCTTCCCTAGACCCTAAACCTTCCCTAGACCCTTGTCCCTAGACCCTAAACCTTCCCTAGACCCTAGACCCTAAACCTTCCTTAGACCCTAAACCTTCTAAACACATCATGAACCAAACCATGGAGGGAGAGGGAGTTCCCCCAGCCCATAGCAACCAGACTAGTGGATCCATCCAGCCCAGCCCATAGAAACCAGACTAGTGGATCCATCCAGCCCAGCCATAGAAACCAGACTAGTGGATCCATCCAGCCCAGCCATAGAAACCAGACTAGTGGATCCATCCAGCCCAGCCATAGAAACCAGACTAGTGGATCCATCCAGCCCAGCCCATAGAAACCAGACTAGTGGATCCATCCAGCCCAGCCCATAGAAACCAGACTAGTGGATCCATCCAGCCCAGCCCATAGAAACCAGACTAGTGGATCCATCCAGCCCAGCCCATAGAAACCAGACTAGTGGATCCATCCAGCCCAGCCATAGAAACCAGACTAGTGGATCCATCCAGCCCAGCCATAGAAACCAGACTAGTGGATCCATCCAGCCCAGCCCATAGAAACCAGACTAGTGGATCCATCCAGCCAAGCCCATAGAAACCAGACTAGTGGATCCATCCAGCCCAGCCCATAGAAACCAGACTAGTGGATCCATCCAGCCCAGCCATAGAAACCAGACTAGTGGATCCATCCAGCCCAGCCCATAGAAACCAGACTAGTGGATCCATCCAGCCCAGACCATAGAAACCAGACTAGTGGATACATCCAGCCCAGACCATAGAAACCAGACTAGTGGATACATCCAGCCCAGCCCATAGAAACCAGACTAGTGGATACATCCAGCCCAGACCATAGAAACCAGACTAGTGGATACATCCAGCCCAGACCATAGAAACCAGACTAGTGGATACATCCAGCCCAGACCATAGAAACCAGACTAGTGGATCCATCCAGCCCAGCCCATAGAAACCAGACTAGTGGATCCATCCAGCCCAGCCATAGAAACCAGACTAGTGGATCCATCCAGCCCAGCCCATAGAAACCAGACTAGTGGATCCATCCAGCCCAGACCATAGAAACCAGACTAGTGGATACATCCAGCCCAGACCATAGAAACCAGACTAGTGGATACATCCAGCCCAGCCCATAGAAACCAGACTAGTGGATACATCCAGCCCAGACCATAGAAACCAGACTAGTGGATACATCCAGCCCAGACCATAGAAACCAGACTAGTGGATCCATCCAGCCCAGACCATAGAAACCAGACTAGTGGATCCATCCAGCCCAACCCTGCTAGAATGCCTGTTCTCCTCCATCCCCCTGTTCTCCTCCATCCCCCTGTTCTCCTCCATCCCCCTGTTCTCCTCCATCCCCCTGTTCTCCTCCATCCCCCTGCTCTCCTCCATCCTCCTGTTCTCCTCCATCCCCCTGTTCTCCTCCATCCCCCTGTTCTCCTCCATCCCCCTGTTCTCCTCCATCCCCCTGTTCTCCTCTCTTCATCCTTTGTGTATTATTAATCTACAGCACAGCCCCTGCAGCTCCCTCCATCAGAAGGCCTTGTATATGTCCCAAATGGCACCCTATGCCCTAAGTAGTGCACTACTTTTGACCAGGGTCCACAGGGATACTCATAGAGCTCTGGTCAAAGGTAGTGCACTGAGAATTGAGAACATTTGGGACGCGCCCCCCGGTTCAAGTTTTCTGAAGCTTCCGTTTCTTCTGCAGCTCATCTCCTGTCCTCACGCCAAAGTAGAATAGGGACGCTGATTGGAAGACATTCTGGGAGGACGAGAGGGAAGCAGGGCTGGCCCATCTGTTGTTCTCAGGCTTCCTTCTTCTTCTCCTCCTAACTGTATTTGTGTTCAATGTGCAATTTTCCGCCCACTGGAAAGAGGTTGTGATGACCTTATATAAGCCAGTGTCCTACTAGTGTAGAGTAACATACACGTAAAGAGTTAGTACAAGCACAATGGAGGATCACAAGCTACCCTTCGGAAGTAGGATGATAGTCTTACATTTTACATTTACATTTTTTTAGTCATTTAGCAGACGCTCTTATCCAGAGCGACTTACAGTTAGTGAGTGCATACATTATTTTTTTCATACTGGCCCCCCGTGGGAATCGAACCCACAACCCTGGCGTTGCAAACGCCGTGCTCTACCAACCGAGCTACATCCCTGCCGGCCATTCCCTCCCCTACCCTGGACGACGCTGGGCCAATTGTGCGCCGCCCCATGGGTCTCCCGGGCGGATCAATGGAGGATCATAAGCTACCCTTCGGAAGTACGATGATAGTCTTCAACACTCTGCTCACACGCATCAGGGATGGGCAACGTGATGGGGTGGGGGCCAAGGGATGGGCAACGTGATGGGGGTGGGGCCAAGGGATGGGCAACGTGATGGGGGTGGGGCCAAGGGATGGGCAACGTGATGGGGGTGGGGCCAAGGGATGGGCAACGTGATGGGGGGTGGGGCCAAGGGATGGGCAACGTGATGGGGGTGGGGCCAAGGGATGGGCAACGTGTTGGGGGTGGGGCCAAGGGATGGGCAACGTGATGGGGGTGGGGCCAAGGGATGGGCAACGTGATGGGGGTGGGGCCAAGGGATGGGCAACGTGATGGGGTGGGGCCAAGGGATGGGCAACGTGATGGGGGTGGGGCCAAGGGATGGGCAACGTGATGGGGGTGGGGCCAAGGGATGGGCAACGTGATGGGGGTGGGGCCAAGGGATGGGCAACGTGATGGGGGTGGGGCCAAGGGATGGGCAACGTGATGGGGTGGGGCCAAGGGATGGGCAACGTGATGGGGGTGGGGCCAAGGGATGGGCAACATGATGGGGGTGGGGCCAAGGGATGGGCAACGTGATGGGGGTGGGGCCAAGGGATGGGCAACATGATGGGGGTGGGGCCAAGGGATGGGCAACATGATGGGGGTGGGGCCAAGGGATGGGCAACGTGATGGGGGTAGTTTGCTGCCATTCTACACATTTTGCCCTGGTTGGAGGGAAATATTAGACTGACTAACAAAATCAATGGCTCCCCCCGACCGGTAATTCAACCATGATAACAAGTTTAGATAGCTGGCCGCTAGACTAAATTACAAATCTGAATTTTTTTAGCTGCATGACATGGGCTAATTTAGTGACGTTCAGTGACTGAAATAACGAGAGAAAACTTTATGTGCAACTACTATTCCACCTTGCAACAGTGAGTTCAGACCCCAAGTGAGTTGGGAAAGGGAGAAGAGAGGGAGAGGCAGGGATAGAGGGAGAGATAGAGAGAGGGGTGAGAGAGGGAGATGGATGAGAGAGGGAGAGGGATGGGGTAAGGTAGAGAGTGGCTACAATATATAGACATAGTGGGTTGTAACTGTCTTCAACCATATATTCTTTCTGTTTCTCTATCCCCTCTCTGTCTCTGTCTACACTCTATTCTCTCTGTTTCTCTATCCCCTCTCTGTCTCTGTCTACACTCTATTCTCTCTGTTTCTCTATCCCCTCTCCGTCTCTGTCTACACTCTATTCTCTCTGTTTCTCTATCCCCTCTCCGTCTCTGTCTACACTCTATTCTCTCTGTTTCTCTATCCCCTCTCCGTCTCTGTCTACACTCTATTCTCTCTGTTTCTCTATCCCCTCTCTGTCTCTGTCTACACTCTATTCTCTCTGTTTCTCTATCCCCTCTCTGTCTCTGTCTACACTCTATTCTCTCTGTTTCTCTATCCCCTCTCCATCTCTGTCTACACTCTATTCTCTCTGTTTCTCTATCCCCTCTCTGTCTCTGTCTACACTCTATTCTCTCTGTTTCTCTATCCCCTCTCCATCTCTGACTTCAACCATCTATTCTCTCTGTTTCTCTATCCCCTCTCTGTCTCTGTCTACACTCTATTCTCTCTGTTTCTCTATCCCCTCTCCGTCTCTGTCTACACTCTATTCTCTCTGTTTCTCTATCCCCTCTCTGTCTCTGTCTACACTCTATTCTCTCTGTTTCTCTATCCCCTCTCCGTCTCTGTCTACACTCTATTCTCTCTGTTTCTCTATCCCCTCTCCGTCTCTGTTTTCAACCACCTTATCTCCCTTTCTCTTTCCCACCTCTTGCAACTCTTTGTCTGTCTGTCTGTCTGTCTGTCTGTCTGTCTGTCTGTCTGTCTGTCTGTCTGTCTGTCTGTCTGTCTGTCTGTCTGTCTGTCTGTCTGTCTGTCTGTCTGTCTGCCTGCCTGCCTGTCTGCCTGCCTGCCTGTCTGTCTGCCTGCCTGCCTGCCTGCCTGTCTGCCTGCCTGCCTGCCTGCCTGTCTGTCTGCCTGCCTGCCTGCCTGCCTGCCTGCCTGCCTGTCTGTCTGCCTGCCTGCCTGCCTGCCTGCCTGCCTGCCTGCCTGCCTGCCTGCCTGCCTGCCTGCCTGCCTGCCTGCCTGCCTGCCTGTCTGCCTGCCTGCCTGCCTGCCTGTCTGCCTGCCTGCCTGCCTGCCTGCCTGCCTGCCTGCCTGTCTGCCTGCCTGCCTGCCTGCCTGCCTGCCTGCCTGCCTGCCTGTCTGCCTGTCTGCCTGCCTGCCTGCCTGCCTGTCTGTGTGACCAACTCCCTGTCAGTCCTGTTGTAGTGTAATGGTAATGGTTTGTAGTTAACAGGAGACAAACAGATGAGTTTCCAAGGTGGCTCCTGAATACAGCTCAGTAATATAACTCTCACTAAGCATCTATAACACACTAGAGAGGAGGGAGGCGAGGATTTACCATTACAACAAAGCATCATCTCTCATTTAGGATGGAGGGAAAGAGAAGGGAGAAAATCAAGGGTATTGTGCTTAGAGGTAATGGGTCTGTTTCTGCATTACCATGCATTCCTGAATATCCAACTCTCCCATCATCTCAGTGTAAATAATGCAGGTTGGTTCAGGGTTTGAGCGTTTCAGGGGAGGCTCAGTTGGGATGGGGGGGTTTGACAGGTCTGCCAGATTTAATATCATTAGCATGGCCTCAACTGTCAACTCTCAGACTGCAGCCCTTCATAGTGACTCTCACTAACACAATGTGGATGTGTCCCAACTGGTACCATATTAACTATGTACTGCACTACTTCTGACCCGGGTCCATAGGGAGACTCATGGGGCAGTGTGTAGGGAATGGGGTGCAATTTGGGAAGCAGAAGTATTTATGTGTGCTACTCAACTCTGAACAGTAGAACCGTAACTCATCTCTGAACAGTAGAACCGTAACTCATCTCTGAACAGTAGAACCGTAACTGTGAACAGTAGAACCGTAACTCATCTCTGAACAGTAGAACTGTAACTCATCTCTGAACAGTAGAACCGTAACTCATCTCTGAACAGTAGAACCGTAACTCATCTCTGAACAGTAGAACTGTAACTCATCTCTGAACAGTAGAACCGTAACTCATCTCTGAACAGTAGAACCGTAACTCATCTCTGAACAGTAGAACCGTAACTCATCTCTGAACAGTAGAACCGTAACTCATCTCTGAACAGTAGAACTGTAACTCATCTCTGAACAGTAGAACCGTAACTCATCTCTGAACAGTAGAACCGTAACTCATCTCTGAACAGTAGAACCGTAACTCATCTCTGAACAGTAGAACCGTAACTCATCTCTGAACAGTAGAACTGTAACTCATCTCTGAACAGTAGAACCGTAACTCATCTCTGAACAGTAGAACCGTAACTCATCTCTGAACAGTAGAACCGTAACTCATCTCTGAACAGTAGAACTGTAACTAATCTCTGAACAGTAGAACCGTAACTCATCTCTGAACAGTAGAACCGTAACTCTGAACAGTAGAACCGTAACTCATCTCTGAACAGTAGAACCGTAACTCTGAACAGTAGAACCGTAACTCATCTCTGAACAGTAGAACCGTAACTCATCTCTGAACAGTGGAACCGTAACTCATCTCTGAACAGTAGAACTGTAACTAATCTCTGAACAGTAGAACCGTAACTCATCTCTGAACAGTAGAACTGTAACTAATCTCTGAACAGTAGAACCGTAACTCATCTCTGAACAGTAGAATCGTAACTCATCTCTGAACAGTAGAACAGTAACTAATCTCTGAACAGTAGAACAGTAACTAATCTCTGAACAGTAGAACCGTAACTCATCTCTGAACAGTAGAACCGTAACACATCTCTGAACAGTAGAACAGCAACTAATCTCTGAACAGTAGAACCGTAACTCATCTCTGAACAGTAGAACCGTAACTCATCTCTGAACAGTAGAACCGTAACTCATCTCTGAACAGTAGAACTGTAACTCATCTCTAAACAGTATAACAATAACTCATCTCTGAACAGTAGAACAGAATCTCTGAGCAGAAGAACAGTAACTCATTAATTTATTCATTAAACATGGTTTGGAGGGACTGGCTGCCTCCAACATCCTGTGTGAGTATGGGACCAGCTGGTTGGCTGTCACTGTACGTGCTAATGAGTCCATCAGATGGTCTGAAGGAGAGTGGTGGAGGAGTAGACAGCTGGACATCTGGTGTCTCTCTCTCTCTTCATCTCATTTGTGTTTTCTTCTCCTATTCTGGCATCTCCCTCTCTCTCTCTCTCTCTCTCTCTCTCTCCCTCTCTCTCTCTCTCTCTCTCTCTCTCTCTCTCTCTCTCTCTCTCTCTCTCTCTCTCTCTCT
>NC_059207.1:59647942-59680442 GCF_020615455.1 Coregonus clupeaformis | reverse complement strand
TAGACTGACAGCAAATTGACATCAAAGGGCTCAAATAGACTGACACACAATGATTGACAGAAATAATCAGACTGACATCATAGGGCTCAGGTCGAAAATAATTATAGAATGAGATTGACATCAAACATCTGTTAAAGCTGTATATTGTTATCTTGAGTGTGATGGAGTTGATGGAGCAATGAAGTAGAATTCTAATCAGACTGGCGAATCAATGACAGGGTAACCGAGAGAGCGTTCTGATGGTAGACTGAAGTCTGAAAGGAATATCTGGAATACCTGGAATATCTGGAATATCTGGAATATCTGGAATATCTGGAATATCTGGAATATCTGGAATATCTGGAATATCTGGAATATCTGGAATATCTGGAATATCTGGAATATCTGAGTGCTGCAGCTGAGTGATTACTGTGTGTATGTACATTCCCACAAACATTAGTGCAGTGGGGGATATATGCTGTATTCCCACTTCTGTTTCAGTCAGCATTGCGTATGCTCACTTCTTAATCCCCACGATGCGTATGAAAGTAGTGTAGTGGAGGTAAACGCCACGTCCATTTTTAAGGCTGATGGAACAGAACAGAGCTTAACTTTTTTTGATAAACTATTGTTTCATCACAATTACGCACACAGCTGTAGGCCTAAGCACAAAATGTTCCAAAAAATGCTATTTGCTATTTGCAGGAAAAAACACTGTTCTAAAATGCGCACTGCAAATCCGAGCAGTTTCATGGACACAGATGGAAATATCCATTAGAAATTTAGAAAGATGGGAGATCTAAAGATGCAACAACTATCATGGCTGCTAATATGACTAGGTTAATGCCTTTGGTTGCTAGACAATGAAATAACGTTGAAATAAAACCACGTTTTAATGTCATGTGCACAAGTAGAGTGAAATGTCTCTCTTGCGGAAGCAGAGAGAACAGTCTATGGCTTGGGTTGCTGGAGTCTTTAATGCTTTCTGGGCATTCCTCTGACACGACCTGATATAGAGGTCCTGGATGGCAGGTAGCTTAGTGGTTAAGAGCGTTGTGCCAGTAACCGAAAGGTCACTGGTTCTAATCCCCAAGCCGACTAGGCGAAAAATCTGTCGATGTAACCTTGAGCAAGGCACTTAACCCTAATTGCTCCTGTAAGTCGCTCTGGATAAGAGCGTCTGCTAAATGACTAAAATGTAAAATGTCCTGGATGGCAGGGAGCTCTGATATAGAGGTCATGGATGGCAGGGAGCTCTGATATAGAGGTCCTGGATGGCAGGGAGCTCTGGTATAGAGGTCCTGGGTGGCAGGGAGCTCTGGTATAGAGGTCCTGGATGGCAGGGAGCTCTGGTATAGAGGTCCTGGATGGCAGGGAGCTCTGGTATAGAGGTCCTGGATGGCAGGGAGCTCTGATATAGAGGTCCTGGATGGCAGGGAGCTCTGGTATAGAGGTCCTGGATGGCAGGGAGCTCTGATATAGAGGTCCTGGATGCAGGGAGCTCTGGTATAGAGGTCCTGGATGGCAGGGAGCTCTGGTATAGAGGTCCTGGATGGCAGGGAGCTCTGATATAGAGGTCCTGGATGGCAGGGAGCTCTGGTATAGAGGTCCTGGATGGCAGGGAGCTCTGATATAGAGGTCCTGGATGGCAGGGAGCTCTGGTATAGAGGTCCTGGATGGCAGGGAGCTCTGGTATAGAGGTCCTGGATGGCAGGGAGCTCTGATATAGAGGTCCTGGATGGCAGGGAGCTCTGATATAGAGGTCCTGGATGGCAGGGAGCTCTGGTATTGAGGTCCTGGATGGCAGGGAGCTCTGATATAGAGTCCCGGGGCGGCAGGTAGCTTAGTGGTTAAGAGCGTTGTGCCAGTAACCGAAAGGTCACTGGTTCTAATCCCCAAGCCGACTAGGCGAAAAATCTGTCGATGTAACCTTGAGCAAGGCACTTAACCCTAATTGCTCCTGTAAGTTGCTCTGGATAAGAGCGTCTGCTAAATGACTAAAATGTAAATGTAAAATGTCCTGGATGGCAGGGAGCTCTGATATAGAGGTCCTGGATGGCAGGGAGCTCTGGTATAGAGGTCCTGGATGGCAGGGAGCTCTGATATAGAGGTCCTGGGTGGCAGGGAGCTCTGGTATAGAGGTCCTGGATGGCAGGGAGCTCTGGTATAGAGGTCCTGGGTGGCAGGGAGCTCTGATATAGAGGTCCTGGATGGAAGGGAGCTCTGATATAGAGGTACTGGATGGCAGGGAGCTCTGATATAGAGGTCCTGGATGGAAGGGAGCTCTGATATAGAGGTACTGGATGGCAGGGAGCTCTGGTATAGAGGTCCTGGATGGAAGGGAGCTCTGATATAGAGGTACTGGATGGCAGGGAGCTCTGGTATAGAGGTCCTGGATGCAGGGAGCTCTGATGTAGAGGTGCTGGATGGCAGGGAGCTCTGGTATAGAGGTCCTGGATGGAAGGGAGCTCTGATATAGAGGTCCTGGATGGCAGGGAGCTCTGATATAGAGGTCCTGGATGGCAGGGAGCTCTGATATAGAGGTCCTGGGTGGCAGGGAGCTCTGATATAGAGGTCCTGGATGGAAGGGAGCTCTGATATAGAGGTCCTGGGTGGCAGGGAGCTCTGATATAGAGGTCCTGGGTGGCAGGGAGCTCTGGTATAGAGGTCCTGGATGCAGGGAGCTCTGAAATAGAGGTGCTGGATGGCAGGGAGCTCTGGTATAGAGGTCCTGGATGGCAGGGAGCTCTGATATAGAGGTCCTGGATGGCAGGGAGCTCTGGTATAGAGGTCCTGGATGGCAGGGAGCTCTGGTATAGAGGTCCTGGATGGCAGGGAGCTCTGGTATAGAGGTCCTGGATGGCAGGGAGCTCTGATATAGAGGTCCTGGATGGCAGGGGAACTCTAGACAATAATCATATCCTAAATGACACCCTAGTCCCATGTAAAGTGCTGTATCTGTGGCTATGGTTAAAATAGTACACTATAGGAGGATTTTATCTGAGTTATACCAACTGGCCGAGATATAGGTTATATTATGGACAGAGATATAGGTTCTATTATGGAGAGAGATATAGGTTTTATTATGGAGAGAGATATAGGTTATATTATGGAGAGAGATATAGGTTATATTATGGAGAGAGATATAGGTTCTATTATGGAGAGATATATAGGTTATATTATGGAGAGAGATATAGGTTCTATTATGGAGAGAGATATAGGTTCTATTATGGAGAGAGATATAGGTTCTATTATGGAGAGAGATATAGGTTCTATTATGGAGAGAGATATAGGTTCTATTATGGAGAGAGATATAGGTTCTACTATGGAGAGAGATATAGGTTCTATTATGGAGAGAGATATAGGTTCTATTATGGAGAGAGATATATGTTTTATTATGGAGAGAGATATAGGTTATATTATGGAGAGAGATATAGGTTCTATTATGGAGAGAGATATAGGTTCTATTATGGAGAGAGATATAGGTTCTCCAGATAACTGCAGCTGACGATTTCTTCTTCTTCTTGTTATTATTATTATTATTATTATTATTATTATTATTATTATTATTACTATTATGATTATGATTATTGTTATTATTATTATTATTATTATTATTATTATTATTATTATGATTATGTCTATGATTATGATTATGATTATGATTGTTATTATTATTAGTATTATTATTATTATTATTATTATTATTATTATTATTATTATTATTTCATTTAGCTTTTATTAGACTTCTAGAGGAAATCATAGGGGGACAGAACATATGGGTTCATAGGTTTTGTGGACATATACTTTATTCAGCTTTTCATGCATTCATCTATTTCATCTGTTTCTTTTTTATCACCCTGCCCAGTGCAGAGAGAGAGGAGGGAGAGTGAAGTTAAATATTAAAGCAATCAATCACAGAGAGAAAGAGAGAGAAAGATAGATTGCAAGATAGTGAGAGAAAGAGTGAGAGAGAAAGATCGAGAGAGAGAGATCGAGAGAGGTAGACAGCGAGCGATCGAGAGAGGTAGAAAGAAAGAGAGAGAGATTGAGAGAGAGAGAGAGAGAGAGAGAGAGAGAGGGGGAGAGAGAGAGAGAGAGAGAGAGAGAGCGAGAGAGGTAGACAGCGAGCGATAGAGAGAGAGCGATCGAGAGAGGTAGAAAGAAAGAGAGAGAGAGGTAGAAAGAGAGAGAGAGAGAGAGAGAGAGAGAGAGAGAGAGAGAGAGAGAGAGAGAGAGAGAGAGAGAGAGAGAGAGAGAGAGAGAGAGAGAGAGAGTGAGAATCTCACCATTATTCAGCAGTCCTGACTGTGAGTGACTCACCGTGACCCCTCGTCCAATTAAAATAGGTCTATTCCTCTCTTCCTGTCTGTAGAGTCAGCACTGACCTTTAACCCGTCACACCTGTAGAGGTCATGATGTATACCATGGGTTCTCATTGGCAGAGATACAATACAGTTATTGTTAGAACAGCGCCGGAAGAAGATGGCTGCCGTTTTACAGCCCTCTAACCAATTGTACTATTATGTGTGTTTTTCCGCGTTATTTGTAATTTATTTTGTACATAATGTTTCTGCCATCGTCTCTTATAACCAAAGAGAGCTTCTGGATATCAGGACAGCGATTACTCACCTCGCATTGGACGAAGATGTGGTCCTCTGTAGCTCAGCTGGTAGAGCACGGCGCTTGTAACGCCAAGGTAGTGGGTTCGATCCCCCGGGACCACCCATACACACAAAAAAAAAATGTATGCACGCATGACTGTAAGTCGCTTTGGATAAAAGCGTCTGCTAAATGGCATATTATTATTATTATTATTATTATCTTCAACAAGGCGTTCGCGAAGGATATTCTACAGACACCCAACAAGGCCCAGATCCCCGTCATTCGCGTGAGGAAGAGACGGAGATATCGTGGACGCAGATCCGGGTGCCTTGTAAGGATCCGACGGCGTGCGAGTAAACTGCCTCTCCCATCAATCCTATTAGCCAACGTTCAATCTTTTGAGAATAAAATTGACGATTTAAGATTACGGTTATCCTACCAACGGGACATTAAAAACTGTAATATCTTATGTTTCACGGAGTCGTGGCTGAACGACAACAATGATAACATTCAGCTAGCAGGCTATACGCTACATCGGCAGGACAGAACGTCTGACTCTGGTAAGACAAGGGGCGGCGGTCTGTGTATATTTGTAAACAACAGCTGGTGCACAAAATCAAATACTAAGGAAGTCTCGAGGTTTTGCTCGCCTGAGGTAGAGTATCTTATGATAAGCTGTAGACCACACTATTTACCAAGAGAGTTTTCATCTATATTTTTCATAGCTGTCTATTTACCACCACAAACCAATGCTGGCATTAAGATTGCACTGAATGAGTTGTACAAGGCCATTAATCAACAGGAAAATGCTCATCCAGATGCAGCGCTCCTAGTAGCCGGGGACTTTAATGCAGGGAAACGTAAATCCGTTCTACCTAATTTCTACCAGCATGTTAAATGTGCAACCAGAGGGGAAAAAACTCTAGACCACCTTTACTCCACACACAGAGACGCATACAAAGCTCTCCCTCGCCCTCCATTTGGCAAATCTGACCATAACTCTATCCTCCTGATTCCTGCTTATAAGCAAAAACTGAAGCAGGAAGCACCAGTGATTCGGTTAATAAAAAAGTGGTCAGATGACGCAGATGCTAAGCTACAGGACTGTTTTGCTAGCACAGACTGGAACATGTTCCGGGATTCTTCAGACAGCATTGAGGAGTACACCACATCAGTCACTGGCTTCATCAATAAGTGCATCGATGATGTCGTCCCCACAGTGACCGTACGTACATACCCCAACCAGAAGCCATGGATTACAGGAAACATCCGCACTGAGCTAAAGGGTAGAGCTGCCGCTTTCAAGGAACGGGACTCTAACCCGGACGCTTATAAGAAATCCCGCTATGACCTCCGACGAACCATCAAACAGGCAAAGAGTCAATACAGGTCTAAGATTGAATCATACTACACTGGCTCTGACGCTCGTCGGATGTGGCAGGGCTTGAAAACTATTACAGACTACAAAGGGAAGCACAGCCTCGAGCTGCCCAGTGACACAAGCCTACCAGACGAGCTAAACCACTTCTATGCTCGCTTCGAGGCAAGCAACACTGGAAGTCTTCCGACTAGCTTGGAAAGACAGTACCGTGCAGTACCGAAGAGCCCTCACTGCTGCTCGATCATCCTACTTTTCCAAATTAATCGAGGAAAATAAGAACAATCCAAAATTTCTTTTTGATACTGTTGCAAAGCTAACTAAAAAGCAGCATTCCCCAAGAGAGGATGGTTTTCACTTCAGCAGTGATAAATTCATGAACTTCTTTGAGGAAAAGATCATGACCATTAGAAAGCAAATTACGGACTCCTCTTTGAATCTGCGTATTCCTCCAGGGCTTAGCTGTCCTGGATCTGCACAGCTCTGCGAGGGCCTGGGATCGGGAGAGACACTTAAGTGTTTTAGTACTATATCTCTTGACACAATGATGAAAATAATCATGGCCTCTAAAACCTTCAAGCTGCATACTGGATCCTATTCCTACTAAACTGCTGAAGGAGCTGCTTCCTGTGCTTGGCCCTCCCTATGTTGAACATAATAAACAGCTCTCTATCCACCGGATGTGTACCAAACTCACTAAAAGTGGCAGTGATAAAGCCTCTCTTGAAAAAGCCAAACCTTGACCCGGAAAATATAAAAAACTATCGGCCTATATCGAATCTTCCATTCCTCTCAAAAATTTTAGAAAAAGCTGTTGCGCAGCAACTCACTGCCTTTCTGAAGACAAACAATGTATACGAAATGCTTCAGTCTGGTTTTAGACCCCATCATAGCACTGAGACTGCACTTGTGAAGGTGGTAAATGACCTTTTAATGGCGTCAGACCGAGGCTCTGCATCTGTCCTCGTGCTACTAGACCTTAGTGCTGCCTTTGACACCATCGATCACCACATTCTTTTGGAGAGACTGGAAACCCAAATTGGTCTACACGGACAAGTTCTGGCCTGGTTTAGATCCTACCTGTCGGAAAGATATCAGTTTGTCTCTGTGAATGGTCTGTCCTCCGACAAATCAACTGTACATTTCGGTGTTCCTCAAGGTTCCGTTTTAGGACCACTATTGTTTTCACTATATATTTTACCTCTTGGGGATGTTATTCGAAAACATAATGTTAACTTTCACTGCTATGCAGATGACACACAGCTGTACATTTCAATGAAGCATGGTGAAGCCCCAAAATTGCCCTCGCTAGAAGCCTGTGTTTCAGACATAAGGAAGTGGATGGCTGAAAACTTTTTACTTTTAAACTCGGACAAAACAGAGATGCTTGTTCTAGGTCCCAAGAAACAAAGAGATCTTCTGTTAAATCTGACAATTCATCTTGATGGTTGTAAAGTCGTCTCAAATAAAACTGTGAAGGACCTAGGCGTTACTCTTGACCCTGATCTCTCTTTTGACGAACATATCAAGACTGTTTCAAGGACAGCTTTTTTCCATCTACGTAACATTGCAAAAATCAGAAATTTTCTGTCCAAAAATGATGCAGAAAAATTAATCCATGCATTTGTTACTTCTAGATTAGACTACTGCAATGCTCTATTTTCCGGCTACCCGGATAAAGCACTAAATAAACTTCAGTTAGTGCTAAATACGGCTGCTAGAATCCTGACTAGAACCAAGAAATTTGATCATATTACTCCAGTGCTAGCTTCCCTACACTGGCTTCCTGTTAAGGCAAGGGCTGATTTCAAGGTTTTACTGTTAACCTATAAAGCGTTACATGGGCTTGCTCCTACCTATCTTTCCGAGTTGGTCCTGCCGTACATACCAATACGTACGCTACGGTCACAAGACGCAGGCCTCCTAATTGTCCCTAGAATTTCTAAGCAAACAGCGGGAGGCAGGGCTTTCTCCTATAGATCTCCATTTTTATGGAACAGTCTGCCTACCCATGTGAGAGACGCAGACTCGGTCTCAACCTTTAAGTCTTTACTGAAGACTTATCTCTTCAGTAGGTCATATGATTGAGTGTAGTCTGGCCCAGGAGTGTGAAGGTGAACGGAAAGCTGGAGCAACGAACAGCCCTTGCTGTCTCTGCCGGGCCGGTTCCCCTCTCCACTGGGGTTCTCTGCCTCTAACCCTGTTGCAGGGGCTGAGTCACTGGCTTGCTGGTGCTCTTTCATGCCGTCCCTGGGAGGGGTGCGTCACTTGAGTGGGTTGAGTTACTGACGTGATCTTCCTGTCTGGGTTGGCGCCCCCCTTGGTTTGTGCTGTGGTGGAGACCTCTGTGGGCTATACTCGGCCTTGTCTCAGGATTGTAAGTTGGTGGTTGGGGATATCCCTCTAGTGGTGCGGGGGCTGTGCTTTGGCGGAGTGGGTGGGGTTATATCCTTCCTGTTTGGCCCTGTCCGGGGTTTCTTCGGATGGGGCCACAGTGTCTCCGGACCGCTCCTGTCTCAGCCTCCAGTATTTATGCTGCAGTAGTTTATGTGTCGGGGGGCTGGGGTTAGTTGGTTATACCTGGAGTACTTCTCCTGTCTTATCCAGTGTCCTGTGTGAATTTAAGTATGCTCTCTCTAATTCTCTCGTTCTCTCTTTCTCTCTGAGAACCTGAGCCCTAGGACCATACGTCAGGACTACCGGGCATGATGACACCTTGCTGTCCCCAGTCCGCCTGGCCTTGCTGCTATTCCAGTTTCAACTGTTCTGCCTGCGGCTACGAAACCCCTACCTGTCCCAGACCTGCTGTTTTCAACTCTAAATGATCGGCTATGAAAAGCCAACTGAGAGACCTGAGCCCTAGGACCATACGGTCGGGACTACCGGCCGTGGTGACTCCTTGCTGTCCCCAGTCCGCCTGGCCTTGCTGCTATTCCAGTTTAAACTGTTCTGCCTGCGGTTATGGAACCCCTACCTGTCCCAGACCTGCTGTTTTAAACTCTAATGATCGGCTATGAAAAGCCAACTGAGATTTATTCCTGATTATTATTTGACCATGCTTGTCACTTATGAACATTTTTGAACATCTTGGCATGGTTCTGTTATAATCTCCACCCGGCACAGCCAGAAGAGGACTGGCCACCCCTCATAGCCTGGTTCCTCTCTAGGTTTCTTCCTAGGTTTTGCCTTTCTAGGGAGTTTTTCCTAGCCACCGTGCTTCTACACCTGCATTACTAGCTGTTTGGGGTTTTAGGCTGGGTTTCTGTACAGCACTTCGAGATATTAGCTGATGTAAGAAGGGCTATATAAAATAAAATTGATTGATTGATTGATTGAACACTGAAGCATGCATGAGAGCACCAGCTGCTCCGGACGACTATGTGATCACGCTCTCCGTAGCCGATGTGAGTAAGACTTTTAAGCAGGTCAACATTCACAAGGCCGCAGGGCCAGACGGATTACCAGGACGTGTACTCCGAGCATGTGCTGACCAACTGGCAAGTGTCTTCACTGACATTTTCAACATGTCCCTGACTGAGTCTGTAATACCAACATGTTTCAAGCAGACCACCATAGTCCCCGTGCCCAAGAACTCTAAGATAACCTGCCTAAATGACTACCGACCCGTAGCACTGACGTCTGTAGCCATGAAGTGCTTTGAAAGACTGGTCATGGCTCACATCAACAACATAATCCCAGAAACCCTAGACCCACTCCAATTTGCATACCGCCCCAACAGATCCACAGATGATGCAATCTCTATCGCACTCCACACTGCCCTTTCCCACCTGGACAAGAGGAACACCTACGTGAGAATGCTATTCATTGACTACAGCTCAGCATTCAACACCATAGTGCCCTCTAAGCTCATCACTAAGCTAAGGATCCTGGGACTAAACACCTCCCTCTGCAACTGGATCCTGGACTTCCTGACGGGCCGCCCCCAGGTGGTAAGGGTAGGTAACAACACATCTGCCACACTGATCCTCAACACGGGGGCCCCTCAGGGGTGCGTGCTCAGTCCCCCTCCTGTACTCTCTGTTCACCCATGACTGCATGGCCAGGCACGACTCCAACACCATCATTAAGTTTGCCGACGACACAACAGTGGTAGGCCTGATCACCGACAACGATGAGACAGCCTATAGGGAGGAGGTCAGAGATCTGGCCGTGTGGTGCCAGGACAACAACCTCTCCCTCAACGTGACCAAGACAAAGGAGATGATTGTGGACTACAGGAAAAAAAGAGGACTGAGCACGCCCCCATTCTCATCGACGGGGCTGTAGTGGAACAGGTTGAGAGCTTCAAGTTCCTTGGTGTCCACATCACCAACGAACTATCATGGTCCAAACACACCAAGACAGTCGTGAAGAGGGCACGACAAAGCCTATTCCCCCTCAGGAGACTAAAAAGATTTGGCATGGGTCCTCAGATCCTCAAAAAAATTCTACAGCTGCACCATCGAGATCATCCTGACTGGTTGCATCACCGCCTGGTATGGCAACTGCTTGGCCTCTGACCGCAAGGCACTACAGAGGGTAGTGCGTACGGCCCAGTACATCACTGGGGCAAAGCTCCCTGCCATCCAGGACCTCTATACCAGGCGGTGTCAGAGGAAGGCCCTCAAAATTGTCAAAGACTCCAGCCACCCTAGTCATAGACTGTTCTCTCTGCTACCGCACGGCAAGCGGTACCGGAGTGCCAAGTCTAGGTCCAAAAGACTTCTCAACAGCTTCTACCCCCAAGCCATAAGACTCCTGAACAGCTAATCATGGCTACCCGGAATATTTGCACTGCCCCCCACCCCATCCTTTTTACGCTGCTGCTACTCTGTTAAGTATTTATGCATAGTCACTTTAACTCTACCCACATGTACATATTACCTCAACTACCTCAACTAGCCGGTGCCCCCGCACATTGACTATGCAACGGTACCCCCCTGTATATATAGCCTCCCTACTGTCACTTTATTTTACTTCTGCTCTTTTTTTCTCAACACTTTTTTGTTGTTGTTTTATTCTTACTTTTTTTGTTTAAAATAAATGCACTGTTGGTTAAGGGCTGTAAGTAAGCATTTCACTGTAATGTCTGCACCTGTTGTATTCGGCGCATGTGACCAATAAAATTTGATTTGATTTGATTTGATTTGTGTGTGTGTGTTAGGGTTGGGACGTGTACACTATCCAGGGGTATTAATAACTATTATCAATATCGTCAACACTATTTTTTAAATATTTGTTTTTAAATACCTGCAGCTAGGTAATAGCTAGGTGATAGATACAGCAGTCAGATAGGTAATAGATACAGCAGTCAGCTAGGTAATAGATACAGCAGTCAGCTAGGTAATAGATACAGCAGTCAGATAGGTAATAGATACAGCAGTCAGATAGGTAATAGATACAGCAGTCAGATAGGTAATATATACAGCAGTCAGCTAGGTAATAGATAGAGCAGTCAGATAGGTAATAGATAGAGCAGTCAGATAGGTAATAGATACAGCAGTCAGCTAGGTAATAGATACAGCAGTCAGATAGGTAATAGATACAGCAGTCAGATAGGTAATAGATACAGCAGTCAGATAGGTAATAGATACAGCAGTCAGATAGGTAATAGATACAGCAGTCAGATAGGTAATAGATAGAGCAGTCAGATAGGTAATAGATACAGCAGTCAGCTAGGTAATAGATACAGCAGTCAGATAGGTAATAGATACAGCAGTCAGCTAGGTAATAGATAGGTAATAGATACAGCAGTCAGATAGGTAATAGATACAGCAGTCAGATAGGTAATAGATACAGCAGTCAGATAGGTAATATATACAGCAGTCAGCTAGGTAATAGATAGAGCAGTCAGATAGGTAATAGATAGAGCAGTCAGATAGGTAATAGATACAGCAGTCAGCTAGGTAATAGATACAGCAGTCAGATAGGTAATAGATACAGCAGTCAGATAGGTAATAGATACAGCAGTCAGATAGGTAATAGATACAGCAGTCAGCTAGGTAATAGATACAGCAGTCAGCTAGGTAATAGATAGAGCTGGATGGATGTCCTTTGGGTGGTGGACCATTCTTGATACATATGGGAAACTGTTGAGTGTGAAGAACCCAGCAGCATTGAAGTTCTTGACATACTTAAACTGGTGCCTACTACCATATCCCCTTCAAAGGTACTTAACTATTTTGTCTTGCCCATTCACCCTCTGAATGGCACACAAACACAATCCATGTCTCAATTGTCTCAATGCTTAAAAATCATTTTTTAACCCGTCTCCTCCCCTTCATCTACACTGATTGAAGTGGATTTAACAGGTGACATCAATAAGGGATCATAACTTTCACCTGGATTCACCTGGTCAGTCTGTCATGGAAAGAGCAAGTTCTTAATGTTTTGTACAATCACTCTCTCTGCACCAATCAGTGTCTCTTATACTATCTAAGATGTGCCAAATAAATTCTCTCCAGCTGAGTTTTGCTAACTTGTTATCTAAGTGGCTAAAGTTAGCTTGCAAGATCAAGCTTCTCGATAACAGCAACAGAGACAAATCCCCTCCTGGATTAAGATCTGCAGTCTAACATTAGTTTTCTGCGTGCTGCAAACTGTGTTTTGCCATACTTGCATAACTTTAGGAGCTGAGTTGTATGTCCTAGTTGTTTGCATGCGCTCATTAGCATTTACCTAGCAGTCAGTATGGGAAATCCTTAGTGCTTGCTAGCTTTTGTTACCATTTTTTATGTTTGAAATAAATAAATTGCGCCCCTTGTGTACACTGCCAGTAATACCGTATGAAGGTTTTTGAAATATGGATATCGCTCTACCCTAGTGTGTTTGCAAATGCGTGCGTGCTTTTGAGTGTCTGTGTGTGTGTGCCTGTGTGTGTGTGTGTGTGTGTGTGTGTGTGTGTGTGTGTGCGACTACAATAGCAAGCTTCCTGTATAATTTGTGAAAATATGGCTTCTGTCGTTCTCTCTGTGTCCCAAATGGATCATATTCTCTTTATATTGACACACTCTTTATATACACACACACACACACACACACACACACACACACACACACACACACACACACACACACACACACACACACACACACACACACACACACACACACACACACACACACACACACACACACACACACACACACACACACACAGGGACATCATGCACCTCAACAACCTGAGGGGGTACAGAGTACATGAGGATGCTTGGGGGGTGAATTAAAACCCTAATCTAAAGCCACAATCACTATGCTTAATTCTATGTAAAACAATATGTATATTTTTCTGCATATCTAAGCAGAACTCTTTTGCTCTGTATCCTCCTGACTAGAGTTTTTTTTTTTTTCAAATAAACTAAATATGCTTCTCTATATATCTGCTAATATCTGGATAAAATATTAAAAGGAATGTGAGGCTATTGCTTGCTTTTCTAAAGTCTACCAACCTTGCCAGCAGGCATGCCAGCTGAGATAGTTTGACAAGCTAGCTACTCTAACTTGATTGATAGCCTGAAATGGCTTCTTGAGCCGTGGTTACACCTTGCATTAACATGTGGTTGTCATCATCCGATCAAAATGATCCGATCACTATCTGATCGATATTTGTTGCGTCTACACATGGTAATAAAATGTCTCTTGTCTTCTCACTTCGTCCGTGTTGTGACCAGATTCCCTGGGTCCCTGTATATAATATAACATATTGCATGTAAATCCAACCTGTCTTGGACCTCCCTTATGATACAAGATAAATAAATAAATATAAATCGACAGAAAACAACACACTTTTATAGTCAATAGTTTTACACATCATTACAGCCTGTATTCGTTATCCAACGATTTAAGACTGGGACTAATAAGCTACTGTCCCGATATCCTATCGATGTATATTTATCCGATATAACCTGTCCACAGCCGTACAAATAACTATTATTTCATATATCCTCCTGTTATAAAAACAGTAAAACAGCTTTGTAGGTGCATTGGTTATTTTTGAGGCAGGTTTAAGGAATAATCTGCATACCAAAAGTTTGTATTTTGAAGAACCTCTAATATCATAACCTATAGTAAGACACGTGGTCAAATTATGAAAATAGATAAAAGCGATAATGTTCCCCTGTACCTTTAGATCAAGGTATAATGTGTAGTTATGAGGTTTGGAGATTGGGAACATATCTGGGCTAAAGCCATCTTCATACAGTGACTTGCAAAAGTATTCATACCGCTTGGCATTTTTCAAATTTTGTTGCATAACAACCTGTAATTTAAATGGATTTTTATTTGGATTTCATGTAATGGACATACACAAAATAGTCAAAATTGTAAAATAAAAAAAATTAGTTGTTTCAAGAAATTCTAAAAAAATAAATAACGCAAAAGTGGTGCATACATATGTATTCACCCCCTTTGCTATGAAGCCCCTAAATAAGTTCTGGTGCAACCAATTACCTTCAGAAGTCACATATGTTAAATAATGTCCACCTGTGTGCAATCTAAGTGTCACATGATCTGTCACATGATCTCAGTATATATGCACCTGTTCTGAAAGGCCCCAGAGTCTGCAACACCACTAAGCAAGGGGCACCACCAAGCAAGCAGCACCATGAAGACCAAGGACCTCTCCAAACAGGTCAGGGACAAGGTTGTGGAGAAGTATAGATCAGGGTTGGATTATAAAAAAATATCAGACACTTTGAACATCCCACGGAGAACCATTAAATTAAAAAATGGAAAGAATATGGCACCACAACAAACCTGCCAAGAGAGGGCCGCCCACCAAAACTCACAGACCAGGCAAGGAGGGCATTAATCAGAGAGGCAACAAAGAGACCCAAAGATAACCCTGAAGGAGCTGCAAAGCTCCACAGCGGAGATTGGAGTATCTGTCCATAGGACCACTTTAAGCCGTACACTCCACAGAGCTGGGCTCTACGGAAGAGTGGCCAGAAAAAAGTCATTGCTTAAAGAAAAAAATGAGCAAAGACATTTGGTGTTCGCCAAAAGCCATGTGGGAGACTCCCCAAACATATGGAGGAAGGTACTCTGGTCAGATGAGACTAAAATTGAGCTTTTTGGCCATGAAGGAAAACGCTATGTCTGGCGCAAACCCAACACCTCTCATCACCCCGAGAACACCATCCCCACAGTGAAGCATGGTGGTGGCAGCATCATGCTGTGGGGATATTTTTCATCAGCAGGGACTGGGAAACTGGTCAGAATGGAAGGAATGATGGATGGTGCTAAATACAGGGAAATTCTTGAGGGAAACCTGTTTCAGTCTTCCAGAGATTTGAAACTGGGACGGAGGTTCACCTTCCAGCAGGACAATGACACTAAGCATACTGCTAAAGCAACACTTGAGTGGTTTAAGGGGAAACATTTAAATGTCTTGGATTGGCCTAGTCAAAGCCCAGACCTCAATCCAATTGAGAATCTGTCGTTTGACTTAAAGATTGCTGTACACCAGCGGAACCCATCCTACTTGAAGGAGATGCCTTGAAGAATGGGCAAAAATCCCAGTGGCTAGATGTGCCAAGCTTAAAATCAATTTTAATTCCAGGTTGTACGGCAACAAAATAGGAAAAATGCCAAGGGGGGTGAATACTTTCGCAAGCCACTGTATTATTGGTATGTTGCTCGCTGTATTATGATGCCTCTGCACACACACACACACACAAACACACACACACACACACACACACACACACACACACACACACACACACACACACACACACACACACACACACACACATACACACACACACACAAACACTCACACACACACACACACACACACACACACACACACACACACACACACACACACACACACTACACACACACACACGAACACTCACACACACACACACACATACACACACACACACACACACACACACACACACACATACACACACACACACAAACACTCACACACACACACACACATACACACACACACACACACACACACACGAACCACACACACACACACACACACGAACACACACACACACACACACACACACACACACACACACACACACGAACACACACGAACACACACACACACACACACACACACACACACACACACACACACACACACACACACACACACACACACACACGAACACACACACACACACACACACACACACACACACACACACACACACACACACACACACACACACACACACACGAACACACACACACACACACACGAACACACACGAACACACACACACACACACACACACACACACACACACACACACACACACACACACACACGAACACTCACGTAGAGACGTATGCAAGCACACATATTATGCAAGTATCCACGTATAGGACTGTAAACACACAAGCCAACACCTGGTCAGTAATATCCCTATTACTAAGTGAGCAGTATTAATCTCCACTCTCTCTCTCTCAATATTCACATATGAATCATCAGCATGTGTGGGCCAGACGCTCTGGTCTCAAGAGGATGGAGGAGGAGGAGGACAAAGAGAGAGGGATAGAGAAGCCTGCTTGCATCTTAAATGGAACAATATTCCCTATAGTTGACCTGGTCAAAGTAGTGGAACCATATTCCCTACAGTTGACCTGGTCAAAGTAGTGGAACCATATTCCCTATAGTTGACCAGGTCAAAGTAGTGGAACCATATTCCCTATAGTTGACCTGGTCAAAGTAGTGGAACCATATTCCCTATAGTTGACCAGGTCAAAGTAGTGGAACCATATTCCCTATAGTTCCCCTGGTCAAAGTAGTGGAACCATATTCCCTACAGTTGACCTTGTCAAAGTTGTGGAACCATATTCCCAATAGTTCCCCTGGTCAAAGTAGTGCACTCTAAAAAGTGTAATTTTCTTTGATACACACATAACCTCTATGGGATCGGTGTCCTGTATATGGGACAGTTGAGCTAACGTGTGCTAATGTGATTAGCATGACTGTTGTAAGTAACAGCTAACTTTTCCAGGACATAGACATGTCTTTATATGGGCAGAAAGCTTAACTTCTTGTTAATCTAACTGCACTATCTAAATTACAGTAGCTATTACAGTGGGGGGAATACCATGCTATTGTTTGAGGAGAGTGCACAACAACAGAAAACGTATCACGGCAACTGGCTTGATACATTCACCTCTGAAGGTAAATAATGTACTTACATTCAGTAATCTTGCTCTGATCTGTCATCCTAAGGGTCCCAGAGATAAAATGTAGCATAGTTTTTATGATACAATCCATTTTCATGTTAAAATGTAGGAACTCGGCTCTTCAGTTTGAACCCCTGCTGTCTCTGGCTCCACACCCACCCCGCCCGGCCATCTAGATGTGTGAAAGTTAGTGTATAAGCTAATGATCCATCATGTATGACATTCCTGGGAGTGTGTAAACTTACATTTTGTATTACCATATCATTTTTGTATGTTCTCTATAGTTATGTACTTGAAAATGTATCAATTGACCAATTCGGCACATTTGGGCAGACTTCATACAAAATAGTCCAGTATTGCAATGCTTCACTGGATCAATCTGAAACTTTGCACACACACTGCTGTCATCTAGTGGCTAAAATCTAAATTGCGCCTAAACTGCAATATTATATTGTGGCCTTTCTCTTGCATTTCAAAGACGATGGAACAAAAAATAAATAGAAAATGCATGTTTTTCTGTTTGTATTATCTTTTACCAGATCTAATGTGTTATATTATCCTACATTAATTTCACGTTTCCACAAACTTCAAAGTGTTTCCTTTCAAATGGTATCAAGAATATGCATATCCTTGCTTCAGGTCCTGAGCTAAAGGCAGTTAGATTTGGGTATGTCATTTTAGGCGAAAATTGAAAAAAAGTGTACGATCCTTTAGAGGACAACAAAGATGTGATTGGTGAAAACTGTCTCAGGGTTCACTTGCTCTGTGTTCTCACTTACCTATATGCCAAGCTGGCTATTGTTCTTAATCTAAAACTGGTAGATGTGTCTAAAGCCTTGTTCACACTGCAGGCCTTAAAGCTCAAATTAGTTTGGTTTTTCAAATCCGTTTTGGAATACTGACTGTCCAAACAGCAAGTTGTAAGTGACCAAATCGGATTTGTATGTGTTCAGACAGCAGTTATTTATTTGACATGGCTTCGCTAGTTGTCATAGTAGGAAGGGTTTGTAGGCGGTGTAGGCTGAATGGTGTTGGTGCTCGAGCTTCCTATTACTCAGACGTTATGTAGCAAGCTACTGTGACCGTGACAACAATGCCTGCCATGGACGTTTCCCATTGAATGTTCTAAATCATAGGCTATGTAATCATAGTGTAAGAACACGTTTAAAGCCTCAAAACAAGTCATTTTTTGGCTAACCAATCAACTAGCTAGCTATTTCGCTATTTAGCTTTCTAGCACATTCACTAATTTCTTTGTTAGCATTTAACAAGTTAGCTACTACATGTTCTTGTCAAACTGTCAAAGTAGCTAGTAAGCAGTAAGATATGCCAAATAACAGTCTAGAAAACACTTGAGGGCAAAATAAATGATATCTGCCCGTTTAGACACATTGCCAGGAATCAGATTTGTATCGGAATACGAAGGTCGTTTGAAATGGGGCTTGACATATCCAATTCCATGTGCTTTTTGGCTGCAGGAAAAAAGAACAGATTCGAGATTATTATTTTTTTGAGTCACTTCAAACTGCCAGTGTGAACAAGGTTTAACAGTATCTGCTCAACAGTCCAGCCCATGAATTATGTCAGTTTACAGTCACATCACATTCATTACGTTCTCCCTAGGGCTCCCTCGTGACAACATATGTGTCCCAAATGGAACTATATTCCCTAGAGGCCCTGGTCAAAAGTAGTGCACTATATAGGGAATAGGGTGCCATTCTCTGGTCTAAAGTAGTGCTCTATATAGGGAATAGGGTGCCATTCTCTGGTCTAAAGTAGTGCACTATGTAGGGAATAGGGTGCCATTCTCTGGTCTAAAGTAGTGCACTATGTAGGGAATAGAGTGCTATTTGGGACACAGCTAAAAATAAATAAATAAAAAACAGCTTCAACTTGCTTAGCTTCTTCCTCCTTCATCTGTGTTAAAACTTCTAAGCTGTACCCTGTCAGCCATCTTCATGGCAAGAAGGAATGAGAGTGTGTGTGTGTGTGTGTATGCATGTGCGTGCATGCGTGTGTGTGTGTGTGTGTGTGTGTATGCATGTGCGTGCATCCGTGTGTGTGTGTGTATGCATGTGCGTGCATGCATGTGTGTGTGTGTGTGTGTGTGTGCGTGCATGCATGTGTGTGTGTGTGTGTGTGTGTGTGTGTGTGTGTGTGTGTATGCATGTGCGTGCATGCGTGTGTGTGTGTGTGTGTGTGTGTGTGTGTGTGTGTGTGTGTGTGTGTGTGTGTGTGTGTGTGTGTATGATGGGTTTGCTGATAGTAAGTGCTCTGTTAGGAAAACACTACAGAGATTTCCCCAAAGGCTTTTTCCTCCATTAGAACTTGCTGATGGCTTTGTCATCCACTAAGCACCCCCGTTCCTCCTCTCCTCCTCTCCCGTTCCTCCTCTCCTCTTCTCCCCCACTCCTCCATCCTTCCTCTTGCTGCAAAGCACCACTGTTCATCCTATCCTCCCCTCCTGTCCTCTTCTCTTCTCCTCCCTCACTACTCCCTCCTCCCCCTTCATTGCTATGGAGCAGTTTGTGCTAGCCAAGCTCAGGCAGTAAGTCTATTGCCAAGTTGGTTCCATTTACACAACTAAGGCTCTGATATCCTGTCCTTACTTGTCGCTATCAGGATACACGCACACACACGTTACCTGTTGCTTCCTGTCCTGTTTGCACTCAATCACATCTGAACTGCATCTCTCGGTCTCTCTCTCCTTCCTTCAGTATACCCTATACACCGTATATCGGAATATTTGGAAAAAGCCACAGGATGGTTTTTCAATACCATCAGAACTATTTCTTTGAAGTTTTTCAATAAAGCAGATTGTGTTCTTCTTTTCACCTGTCATATTATTTTACATTATGAAGCTTACCGTAGTTCCCCAGAACAGCTGAGCCAGTCCCGTCTTTGTTTGTAAATAGCGCAACGGGAGAAAGCGGGAGCTGGTCCATAGTGTTCTATATCTATCGGTGAGTCTATTTTGTGCGCCGCACATGAGGTGATGAAGTTACACTTGTCTGGAAATCACAACTAAATGTTTGCCATCAGACATCTTATTATGGCTTTCTGCCATCTTTGAGAAGTCAAAGAGCTCTGGATGAGTTCTGTATAGCTGCCATCTTTTTCCTGTGCTTCCTACTAGTGTTTTTTTCCCCCATTCGGTTCTTCTTCCCTCAGATCTGTGTACACATTCCTTCAGAAGAGCATCCATCACAACTTTGTTCATTTGCACAATTTCTCTAGTTCACTTTCGCTTGAAGATGTCCACAATCTCCGAAAATGACATTCGGTAAATACAAGCTATGCTTTTATAACTTTATGAGCTTGATTTGCCTGTCTTTGCAATTTGTTTATGTTAGTTTTTTAGCTAACACCATCTAGGTGACTTCGCTGTTACTTGTGCTAATTTTGTTAGCATTCTGCTAATAAACACCCAATGGGCTTTTTATATACATTTTTAGCACCCCCTAGTATGCTATGCCGGTAATACCATAAATCCCTGGATGGCGGTATGCACATTTGGATACCCCTCTCTCTCTCTTTTTGTCTCACTCAGTAATTAAAGTCGCTAAAACTGCCCTATTTAGTTGAGAAGTTGTGAGACACTTTTGTTGGTCATTTGGAACACTCATCACAAAATAGCAGCCAGGAACAGTCACAAAAAACATTGCCAATTATGAATCAAAACGACCCAAATCCAGCTACGGTGAGGTACCATAATGAAAACGGCTGCATTATCGCTCCCGAAATCAGTTAATTGGGACAGCCTAATGTCGGCATTGTTGTTAATTTTCCCCTCATTAAATGTCAATGCCCAGAGCAGGAGAGACTTATTAGAGGAATGGGAGAGGGGTAATTGAAGAGGTATCAAGACAGGGGAAAGTTAAGGGGTTGGACGTGGCATATATGGACCTCACTAATGTTCAGCTTGACTGATTAGCAATGGTCGCTAAAACTTGGTGAAATTAGACATCGTACTGTAAATGTCACGACTGTCTTGAAAAAAAGGTCAAGGAGACTGAATACGTCGTCTGAGGGATAAACGTTCGGGAGATTGAGAATCAGTTGTGTGCAGAGTAAGAATAATAGACAGGTGGCTTAGTGGGTAAGAGCGTTGTGCTGGCTGGTTCTAATCCCCGAGCCGACTAGGTTAAAAATCTGTCGATGTGCCCTTAAGCAAGGCACTTAACCCTAATTGCTCCTGTAAGTCGCTCTGGATAAGAGCGTCTGCTAAATGACAAAAAAATATATATATCAACATTATCATCAGAAACTGGCTCGGAAGCTTAATTGCAACTCTTGGTGGAATAGACTACAGTGTGTGTGTGTGTTTTGCGCGTGTGCGTGTGTGTGTTTATAAATGGAATGGAGTCAAACATGTTTGATGTTTTTAATAGCGTTCCATTTCTACCATTCTAGCCATTACAATGAACATGTCCTCCTATAGCTCCTCCCACCAGCCTCCTCTGGTGAGTGTGTGCTTGTGCTGTCCCAATGGTGCCCCTCACTACTGGGTGTGTTCTCTCTGACGTCTCTCACAGCCAATGGTGCCCCTCACTACTGGGTGTGTTCTCTCTGACGTCTCTCACAGCCAATGGTGCCCCTCACTACTGGGTGTGTTCTCTCTGACGTCTCTCACAGCTAATGGTCGATGTCTCGCACCAGCAGGCAGGTGTGTGTGTGTGTGTGTGTTTGTGTGTGTGTGTGTGTGTGTGTGTGTGCATGCTCGTGTGTATGCCGATATCAATCTCACATAGAAAAATCCCATCCGATAGCGACATTGATTAAAACATTCAGCCAGTGAAATCTGAAATTGTGCCAATACATAACGTATAGGTCAACATCAACAGCTGCTTCTGAATCTGTAGATATACAGGTAAAAGTCAGTAAATTAGAATATTTTGAAAAACTTGATTTATTTCAGTAATTGCATTCAAAAGGTGTAACTTGTACATTATATTTATTCATTGCACACAGACTGATGCATTCAAATGTTTATTTCATTTAATTTTGATGATTTGAAGTGGCAACAAATGAAAATCCAAAATTCCGTGTGTCACAAAATTAGAATATTGTGTAAGGGTTACATTTTGAAGACACCTGGTGCCACAAACTAATCAGCTGATTAACTCAAAACACCTGCAAAGGGCTTTAAATGGTCTCTCAGTCCAGTTCTGAAGCCTACACAAACATGGGGAAGACTTCAGATTTGACAGCTGTCCAAAAGGCGACCATCGACACATTGCACAAGGAGGGAAAGACACAAAAGGTTATTGCAGAAGAGGCTGGCTGTTCTCAGAGCTCTGTGTCCAAACACATTAATAGAGAGGCAAAGGGAAGGAAAAACTGTGGTCAGAAAAAAGTGTACAAGCGATAGGGATCACCGCGCCCTAGTCAAGATTGTGAAAAAAACCCATTCAAAAATGTGGGGAGATTCACAAGGAGTGGACAGCTGCTGGAGTCAGGGCTTCAAGATCCACCACCAAGAGACGCTTGAAAGACATGGGTTTCAACTGCCGCATACCTCGTGTCAAGCCACTGTTGACCAAGAAACAGCGCGAAAAGCGTCTCACCTGGGCTAAGGAAAAAAAGAGCTGGACTGCTGCTGAGTGGTCTAAAGTCATGTTTTCTGACGAAAGCAAATTTTGCATTTCCTTTGGAAATCGAGGTCCCAGAGTCTGGAGGAAGACAGGAGAGGCACAGGATCCACGTTGCCTGAAGTCTAGTGTAAAGTTTCCACCATCAGTGATGGTTTGGGGTGCCATGTCATCTGCTGGTGTCGGTCCACTCTGTTTCCTGAGATCCAGGGTCAACGCAGCCGTCTACCAGCAAGTTTTAGAGCACTTCATGCTTCCTGCTGCTGACCTGCTCTATGGAGATGGAGATTTCAGGTTCCAACAGGACTTGGCGCCTGCACACAGCGCAAAATCTACCCGTGCCTGGTTTACGGACCATGGTATTTCTGTTCTAAATTGGCCAGCCAACTCCCTGACCTTAGCCCCATAGAAAATCTGTGGGGTATTGTGAAAAGGAAGATGCAGAATGCCAGACCCAACAACGCAGAAGAGTTGAAGGCCACTATCAGAGCAACCTGGGCTCTCATAACACCTGAGCAGTGCCAGAAACTCATCGACTCCATGCCACGCCGCATTAATGCAGTAATTGAGGCAAAAGGAGCTCCAACCAAGTATTGAGTATTGTACATGCTCATATTTTTCATTTTCATACTTTTCAGTTGGCCAACATTTCTAAAAAATCCATTTTTTGTATTAGCCTTAAGTAATATTCTAATTTTGTGACACACGGAATTTTGGATTTTCATTTGTTGCCACTTCAAATCATCAAAATTAAATGAAATAAACATTTGAATGCATCAGTCTGTGTGCAATGAATAAATATAATGTACAAGTTACACCTTTTGAATGCAATTACTGAAATAAATCAAGTTTTTCAAAATATTCTAATTTACTGACTTTTACCTGTACAGTGGGGAGAACAAGTATTTGATACACTGCCGATTTTGCAAGTTTTCCTACTTACAAAGCATGTAGAGGTCTGTAATTTGTATCATAGGTACACTTCAACAGTGAGAGACGAAATCTAAAACAAAAATCCAGAAAATCACATTGTATGATTTTTAAGTAATTAATTTGCATTTTATTGCATGACATAAGTATTTGATACATCAGAAAAGCAGAACTTAATATTTGGAACAGAAACCTTTGTCTGCAATTACAGAGATCATACGTTTCCTGTAGGTCTTGACCAGGTTTGCACACACTGCAGCAGGGATTTTGGCCCACTCCTCCATACAGACCTTCTCCAGATCCTTCAGGTTTCAGGGCTGTCGCTGGGCAATACAGACTTTCAGCTCCCTCCAAAGATTTTCTATTGGGTTCAGGTCTGGAGACTGGCTAGGCCACTCCCGGACCTTGAGATGCTTCTTACGGAGCCACTCCTTAGTTGCCCTGGCTGTGTGTTTCGGGTCGTTGTCATGCTGGAAGACCCAGCCACGACCCATCTTCAATGCTCTTACTGAGGGAAGGAGGTTGTTGGCCAAGATTTCGCGATACATGGCCCCATCCATCCTCCCCTCAATACGGTGCAGTCGTCCTGTCCCCTTTGCAGAAAAGCATCCCCAAAGAAAGATGTTTCCACCTCCATGCTTCATGGTTGGGATGGTGTTCTTGGGGTTGTACTCATCCTTCTTCTTCCTCCAAACACGGCGAGTGGAGTTTAGACTAAAAAGCTTTAGTTTTGTCTCATCAGACCACATGACCTTCTCCCATTCCTCCTCTGGATCATCCAGATGGTCATTGGCAAACTTCAGACGAGCTTGGACATGCGCTGGCTTGAGCAGGGGAACCTTGCGTGCGCTGCAGGATTTTAATCCATGACGGCGTAATGTGTTACTAATGGTTTTCTTTGAGACTGTGGTCCCAGCTCTCTTCAGGTAATTGACAAGGTCCTGCCGTGTAGTTCTGGGCTGATCCCTCACCTTCCTCATGATCATTGATGCCCCACGAGGTGAGATCTTGCATGGAGCCCCAGACCGAGGGTGATTGACCGTCATCTTGAACTTCTTCCATTTTCTAATAATTGCGCCAACAGTTGTTGCCTTCTCACCAAGCTGCTTGCCTATTGTCCTGTAGCCCATCCCAGACTTGTGCAGGTCTACAATTTTATCCCTGATGTCCTTACACAGCTCTCTGGTCTTGGCCATTGTGGAGAGTTTGGAGTCTGTTTGATTGAGTGTGTGGACAGGTGTCTTTTATACAGGTAACGAGTTCAAACAGGTGCAGTTAATACAGGTAATTAGTGGAAAACAGGGGGGTTTCTTAAAGAAAAACTAACAGGTCTGTGAGAGCCGGAATTCTTACTGCTTGGTAGGTGATCAAATACTTATGTCATGCAATAAAATGCAAATTAATTACTTAAAAATCATACAATATGATTTTCTGGATTTTTGTCTTAGATTCCGTCTCTCACAGCTGAAGTGTACCTATGATAAAAATTACAGACCTCTACGTGCTTTGTAAGTAGGAAAACCTGCAAAATCGGCAGTGTATCAAATACTTGTTCTCCCCACTGTATATACTGTGTCCAGTCATCAGGGTCTGGGTTCAGCGCACGGTACTGTAGATATACATGGACTGAATACAACAGGGGTAGACCTCACCGTGAAATGCTTACTTACAAGCCCTTAACCAACAATGCAGATCAAGAAATAGAGTTAAGAAAATATTTACTAAATAAACAAAAGTAAAAACAAACAAGAAATAAAATAAAAAGTAACACAATAAAATAACAATAATGAGGCTATATAGAGGGGGTACCGGTACCGAGTCAATGTGTGGGGTACAGGTTGGTCGAGGTCATTTGTACATGTAGTTAGTGACAATGCATAGATAATACATTGGGTGTAATAACATAAATATTATGCCATTTAGCAGACGCTTTTATCCAAAGCGACTTACAGTCATGCGTGCATTCATTTTTTTTTGGTGTATGGGTGGTCCCGGGGATCGAACCCACTACCTTGGCGTTACAAGCGCCGTGCTCTACCAGCTGAGCTACAGAGGACCACGTAGAAGCTGTTAAGGAGCCTTTTGTGTTGTCTGTGGACTGTTCCTGCTAAGCCAAGCTGCGCTATCTGATCCGTTTCTATAAGGTGTGTATACCTGAGCTCAATTAGAATGGAAGGCAGTCAATTCATGAAGTAAACTAAAATTACAACTCAATACTCAGAAAAAGAGGCATTTTATTTCCAATAATTTCTCAATAAACTAAAACTATTCATTTCAAAAGTGTTTACATTTCAAATGACTTCCTGAATTGACCGCTTTCAACTGAATTGTATGGTTTTATCTTTAAATTCACAACCATGTAGCTGTGTTCTCTACGGGTTACACCATCACCTCCCAACCATGTAGATGTGTTCTCTACGGGTTACACCATCACATCCCAACCATGTAGCTGTGTTCTCTACGGGTTACACCATCACATCCCAACCATGTAGCTGTGTTCTCTACGGGTTACACCATCACATCCCAACCATGTAGCTGTGTTCTCTACGGGTTACACCATCACATCCCAACCATGTAGCTGTGTTCTCTACAGGTTACACCATCACCTCCCAACCATGTAGCTGTGTTCTCTACGGGTTACACCATCACCTCCCAACCATGTAGCTGTGTTCTCTACGGGTTACACCATCACATCCCAACAATGTAGCTGTGTTCTCTACAGGTTACACCATCACATCCCAACCATGTAGCTGTGTTCTCTACGGGTTACACCATCACCTCCCAACCATGTAGCTGTGTTCTCTACGGGTTACACCATCACATCCCAACCATGTAGCTGTGTTCTCTACAGGTTACACCATCACATCCCAACCATGTAGCAGTGTTCTCTACGGGTTACACCATCACCTCCCAACCATGTAGCTGTGTTCTCTACGGGTTACACCATCACCTCCCAACCATGTAGCTGTGTTCTCTACAGGTTACACCATCACATCCCAACCATGTAGCTGTGTTCTCTACGGGTTACACCATCACCTCCCAACCGTGTAGCTGTGTTCTCTACGGGTTACACCATCACATCCAAACCATGTAGCAGTGTTCTCTACGGGTTACACCATCACATCCCAACCATGTAGCTGTGTTCTCTACGGGTTACACCATAACATCCCAACCATGTAGCTGTGTTCTCTACAGGTTACACCATCACATCCCAACCATGTAGCTGTGTTCTCTACGGGTTACACCATCACATCCCAACCATGTAGCTGTGTTCTCTACGGGTTACACCATCACCTCCCAACCATGTAGATGTGTTCTCTACGGGTTACACCATCACCTCCCTACCATGTAGATGTGTTCTCTACGGGTTACACCATCACATCCCAACCATGTAGCTGTGTTCTCTACGGGTTACACCATCACCTCCCAACCATGTAGCTGTGTTCTCTACGGGTTACACCATCACATCCCAACCATGTAGCTGTGTTCTCTACGGGTTACACCATCACATCCCAACCATGTAGCTGTGTTCTCTACAGGTTACACCATCACATCCCAACCATGTAGCTGTGTTCTCTACGGGTTACACCATCACCTCCCAACCATGTAGCTGTGTTCTCTACGGGTTACACCATCACATCCCAACCATGTAGCTGTGTTCTCTACGGGTTACACCATCACATCCCAACCATGTAGCTTTGTTCTCTACGGGTTACACCATCACATCCCAACGATGTAGCTTTGTTCTCTACGGGTTACACCATCACATCCCAACCATGTAGCTGTGTTCTCTACGGGTTACACCATCACATCCCAACCGTGTAGCTGTGTTCTCTACGGGTTACACCATCACATCCCAACCATGTAGCTGTGTTCTCTACGGGTTACACCATCACATCCCAACCATGTAGCTGTGTTCTCTACGGGTTACACCATCACATCCCAACCATGTAGCTGTGTTCTCTACGGGTTACACCATCACATCCCAACCGTGTAGCTGTGTTCTCTACGGGTTACACCATCACCTCCCAACCATGTAGCTGTGTTCTCTACGGGTTACACCATCACATCCCAACCGTGTAGCTGTGTTCTCTACGGGTTACACCATCACATCCCAACCATGTAGCTGTGTTCTCTACGGGTTACACCATCACATCCCAACCGTGTAGCTGTGTTCTCTACGGGTTACACCATCACATCCCAACCGTGTAGCTGTGTTCTCTACGGGTTACACCATCACATCCTAACCATGTAGCTGTGTTCTCTACTGGTTACACCATCACATCCCAACCATGTAGCTGTGTTCTCTAAGGGTTACACCATCACATCCCAACCATGTAGCTGTGTTCTCTACGGGTTACACCATCACATCCCAACCATGTAGCTGTGTTCTCTACGGGTTACACCATCACATCCCAACCATGTAGCTGTGTTCTCTACGGGTTACACCATCACATCCCAACCATGTAGCTGTGTTCTCTACGGGTTACACCATCACCTCCCAACCATGTAGCTGTGTTCTCTACGGGTTACACCATCACATCCCAACCATGTAGCTGTGTTCTCTACGGGTTACACCATCACATCCCAACCATGTAGCTGTGTTCTCTACGGGTTACACCATCACCCTCCCAACCATGTAGCTGTGTTCTCTACGGGTTACACCATCACATCCCAACCATGTAGCTGTGTTCTCTACGGGTTACACCATCACATCCCAACCATGTAGCTGTGTTCTCTACGGGTTACACCATCACATCCCAACCATGTAGCTGTGTTCTCTACGGGTTACACCATCACCTCCCAACCATGTAGCTGTGTTCTCTATGGGTTACACCATCACCTCCCAACCATGTAGCTGTGTTCTCTACGGGTTACACCATCACCTCCCAACCATGTAGCTGTGTTCTCTACGGGTTACACCATCACCTCCCAACCATGTAGCTGTGTTCTTTACGGGCTACACCATCACATTCCAACCATGTAGCTGTGTTCTCTATGGGTTACACCATCACCTCCCAACCATGTAGCTGTGTTCTTTACGGGTTACACCATCACATCCCAACCATGTAGCTATGTTCTCTACGGGTTACACCATCACATCCAACCATGTAGCTGTGTTCTCTACGGGTTACACCATCACATCCCAACCATGTAGCTGTGTTCTCTACGGGTTACACCATCACATCCCAACCATGTAGCTGTGTTCTCTACGGGTTACACCATCACATCCCAACCATGTAGCTGTGTTCTTTACGGGTTACACCATCACATTCCTACCATGTAGCTGTGTTCTCTACGGGTTACACCATCACATCCCAACCATGTAGCTGTGTTCTCTACGGGTTACACCATCACATCCCAACAATGTAGCTGTGTTCTCTACGGGTTACACCATCACATCCCAACAATGTAGCTGTGTTCTCTACGGGTTACACCATCACATCCCAACCATGTAGCTGTGTTCTCTACGGGTTACACCATCACCTCCCAACCATGTAGCTGTGTTCTCTACGGGTTACACCAGCACATCCCAACCATGTAGCTGTGTTCTCTACGGGTTACACCATCACCTCCCAACCATGTAGCTGTGTTCTCTACGGGTTACACCATCACCTCCCAACCATGTAGCTGTGTTCTCTACGGGTTACACCATCACATTCCTACCATGTAACTGTGTTCTCTACGGGTTACACCATCACCTCCCAACCATGTAGCTGTGTACTCTACGGGTTACACCATCACCTCCCAACCATGTAGCTGTGTTCTCTACGGGTTACACCATCACATTCCTACCATGTAGCTGTGTTCTCTACGGGTTACACCATCACCTCCCAACCATGTAGCTGTGTTCTCTACGGGTTACACCATCACATTCCTACCATGTAGCTGTGTTCTCTACGGGTTACACCATCACATCCCAACCATGTAGCTGTGTTCTCTACGGGTTACACCATCACCTCCCAACCATGTAGATGTGTTCTCTACGGGTTACACCATCACATCCCAACCATGTAGCTGTGTTCTCTACGGGTTACACCATCACATCCCAACCATGTAGCTGTGTTCTCTACGGGTTACACCATCACCTCCCAACCGTGTAGCTGTGTTCTCTACGGGTTACACCATCACATCCCAACCATGTAGCTGTGTTCTCTACGGGTTACACCATCACATCCCAACCATGTAGCTGTGTTCTCTACGGGTTACACCATCACATCCCAACCATGTAGCTGTGTTCTCTACCAGTTACACCATCAATGATGGATCATTTTATCTCTCCAGGTTTTATAGACACAGTATTTACTGGACACTACAGTGCATTTGGAAAATATTCCGACCCTTGGCTTTTTTTCCCCTCATCAATTTACACACAACATCCCATAATGACAAAGCAAAAACAGGTGTTTACACATTTTAGCACATTTATTTAAAAATAAAACATTGAAATTCAAATGTGGAAAAAGTCAAGGGGTCTGAATACTTTTCAAACGCACTGTATCTGTGGCCTATAAGAACACATCATGATGAATGCCTGAGGGATGTACAGAGTAAGGTTTAGGGCTGGTCGATATGGCCAACATATCATATCACACTACCGTCAACACTGTTAATAACCTCTATCCACAATAATACCGTCTACACTGTTAAAGGGCTGGGCAATATGGCCAACATATCATATCATACTACCGTCTCCACTGTTAATAACCTCTATCCACAATACTACCGTCTACACTGTTAAAGGGCTGGTCAATATGGCCAACATATCATATCACACTACCATCTACACTGTTAAAGGGCTGGGCGATATGGCCAACATATCATATCATACTACCGTCTACACTGTTAATAACCTCTATCCACAACATTTCCGTCTACACTGTTAAAGGGCTGAGCGATATGGGTAAAATATCATATGACATTTTTCAAATTTCTGACGGTATGACAGTATTTGATGGTATTTTAGTTTTTTTAATAATAAAAGTTATAAATGTGCTTTATGAGTAGTGCATGACCCTAGTGTGGCAACACATACATTGTAAGTGTGTTCAACGTCCATTCTGATTGTTTTATACTGTTCAATGCAACTTATAGTGGGATCTTTGAATACAGTGTTGTTTGACATGATAACAAACGAAAAGGCCAGGGAGGAGTTAATGTAATAGGGTAGGAACCAACATGTTGGTAAGTGTTTCCCAGTGGACTCCAATTCATTTTCTCTTACTGTATCTTTAATGTACCTAACATATTCCTGCTTTGCCTATTCCTCTCTGATTTAGAAGATACCATTGGGCAAACAACATGCTGATCTAGGGAGAGAGATGACTCGAGTAGCAAATGGAGTACACTATAAAAACGGACATTACACGAGGTGGAGAGGCGTAACAACGGTTAACAAGCCAAACATTGAAATACCATTATACAAGGTAAAGTAAAAACCCAAACCGGTCCGTGCATGAATACCGGTATATAGAAAAAATACTGTATACCGTCCAGCCCTAGTAAGGGCCATGTCTCTCTGGGTAGAAACCGGCTTTGACAGAGGCCCTGTGTCAGCTGTCAGTCACAGTCAGGACTCCCTGTCAGGAAGCTCCCTGTCAGTCTGTCAGACAGACGATAACAGCCCTCTGGCAGGATGAGGGCACATTACAGCATTTAACCCAGGTCAAACCCTTAAGGCCCTGCTCTATAGTAGTGCACTATATAGGGAATAGGGTTCCATTCTCTGGTCTAAAGTAGTGCACTATGTAGGGAATAGGGTGCCATTCTCTGGTCTAAAGTAGTGCACTATATAGGGAATAGGGTGCCATTCTCTGGTCTAAAGTAGTGCACTATATAGGGAATAGGGTGCCATTCTCTGGTCTAAAGTAGTGCACTATGTAGGGAATAGGGTTCCATTCTCTGGTCTAAAGTAGTGCACTATATAGGGAATAGGGTGCCATTCTCTGGTCTAAAGTAGTGCACTATATAGGGAATAGGGTGCCATTCTCTGGTCTAAAGTAGTGCACTATGTAGGGAATAGGGTGCCATTCTCTGGTCTAAAGTAGTGCACTATATAGGGAATAGGGTGCCATTCTCTGGTCTAAAGTAGTGCACTATATAGGGAATAGGGTGCCATTCTCTGGTCTAAAGTAGTGCACTATATAGGGAATAGGGTGCCATTCTCTGGTCTAAAGTAGTGCACTATGTAGGGAATAGGGTGTCATTTGGGACAGGTTGCCAATACGGTGCCATTAGTTCTGTTCAATTCAAGGCTAAATGTAACACAACTACAGGCTAGATGTGGGTCACACTAAAGGCCAGATCAGGGTCAGACAAAGTCCAGGCAAAACATAAATGAAGCCAACCAACCCAGGGCAGTCTGACTGTAGACTACCTACAGTACCTTACTGGACAATCAAGCTGACATAACAAAACCAGACAAAAATAAAAACGGTCAAGCCAAGACCAATTGTAGATCTTTGTCCCTCTCTGTCGCTCCCATATAAAAGGGTAGAGCAGCCCTTTGACCATCAGTAACCAGGCTACTCCACTGTCTAGATATAAAAGGGTAGAGTAGCCCTTTGACCATCAGTAACCAGGCTACTCCACTGTCTAGATATAAAAGGGTAGAGTAGCCCTTTGACCATCAGTAACTAGGCTACTCCACTGTCTAGATATAAAAGGGTAGAGTAGCCCTTTGACCATCAGTAACCAGGCTACTCCACTGTCTAGATATAAAAAGGGTAGAGTAGCCCTTTGACCATCAGTAACCAGGCTACTCCACTGTCTAGATATAAAAAGGGTAGAGTAGCCCTTTGACCATCAGTAACCAGGCTACTCCACTGTCTAGATATAAAAAAGGGTA
>NC_059207.1:59632942-59642942 GCF_020615455.1 Coregonus clupeaformis | reverse complement strand
ACCCCAGCACCCAGAGGGATTCACATATCTCGACCACAGGATTTTGACGGGACAGCTGCCCTCTGCGAGGGATTCCTCCTACAAATGGATTTATACTTCTCGACCATCAGCCCGGCTCCATCGGAGCGGGAGAAGATGTCTGCCCTTGTCTCCTGCCTCTCGGGGAAAGCCCTGGAGTGGGCCAACGTGGTCTGGAGTGAAGGAGGAGCCGCGTTGGACAACTACGGGGAGTTAGAGAGGCGGGCGATCAGCTGTAGGAGGACGAGGACCGCGCACGACTTCGCCCTGGAGTTTCGTACTCTAGCGGCTGGGTCCGGATGGAACGAGCCGGCCCTCATCGACCACTTCTGGTGCCATCTATGAGAGGATGTCCGAAGGGAGCTAGCCTGCAGGAACACAATGTTGTCTTTCGATCAACTGGTGGATGGCTTCTAGAGGACGTCCTGGAAGGGGCCTGCCCATTCTACCCCACCCCCCCACCCCCCCAACCCAGATCATGAGATGATGGAGCTGGGTGGAGCGGTGATCCGGGAGAGCGGAGGACGACAGCGCCAGTGTCACTCTTGTGGCACGGGAGGACATTCTGCTGCACGCTGTCGTCTGCAATCTTTTGGGTCTGGATGCGGCAGGCAGGGCACTCTCCTGTCACCCCAGGTAACGAACACCCACACTCGTTCAGAGCCCTCTGCTGCGCACTGTACCCTACCCATCTACTTTCCTGATCACATGGTAGTTCCCCAGTGTAAGGCGCTGGTCGATTCAGGCACAGCTGGGAACTTTATGGACAGGTCATTTGCACATAGTCTAGGCATTACATTGGTTCCCCTATCCATTCCACTCCCCATCAGAGCACTTAACAGTCGACCACTAGGGTCCGGATTCGTTGGGGAAGTTACAGCACCAGTCACTATGGTTACGCACGAGACACACAGAGAGCAAGTCACTTTTTTTTAAATGATTGAGTCTCCTGATTTCCCTGTTGTGTTAGGTCTTCCCTGGTTAGCACTACACAACCCCACCTTTTCATGGCCGTAGAGGGTTCTCACGGGGTGGTTGCGAGAGTGTCAGGGTAGGTGTCTAGGTGTTTCTGTTGGTGCAACCACGGTGGAAAGTCCAGACACTACCTTCACCGTGTGCATTCCCCCCAAATACCTCGATTTGGTGCATGTGTTTTCCAAAACGCAGGCGACAAAATTACCACCTCATCGGGCGGGGGATTGCGCGATAAACCTCCGGGTAAACGCTGTGCCTCCCAGGAGTCATGTGTATCCCCTGTCGCAGGCTGAAACGGAGGCTATGGAGACATACGTCTCCGAGTCCCTGCGGCAGGGGTTCATACGTCCCTCCACTTCACCCGCCTCCTCAAGTTTATTTTTTGTGAAGAACAAAGACGGAAGTCTGCGCCCTTGCTTTGATTACCGAGCACTGAACAAGGGGACAAGACGTTATAGTTATCCTCTACCCCTCATTCCATCTGTGATCGAGTCAATGCATTGGGCGCGCTTCTTCACCAAATTAGACCTCCGGAGGGCGTACAACCTGGTGCGTGTCCGAGAGGGGGATGAGTGGAAGACAGCATTCAGCACAACCACGGGGCATTATGAATACCTGTTGATGCCCTATGGTTTGATGAATGCTTCATCAATTTTCCAGTCCTTTGTGAACGAGGTGTTTTCGGGACATGCTTGGTCGCGGTGTAGTGGTCTACATCAATGACATTCTGGTGCATTCCACTACGCGTGCCGAGCATGTGTCCCTGGTTCGCAAGGTGCTGGCCCAACTGTTGGAACATGACCTCTATGCCAAGGCAGAGAAGTGTGTGTTTTTCCAGCAGTCTGTCTCCTTCCTCGGATACCACATCACCACCTCAGGTGTGGAGATGGAGGGAGATCGCATTTCAGCCGTGCGTAATTGGCCGACTTCAACCACAGTTAAGGAGGTGCAGCGCTTTATTGGCTTTGCCAACTACTATCGGAGGTTTATCCAGGGTTTTGGCAAGGTCGCAGCTCCCATCACATCACTGTTGAAGGTTGGGCCGTCCCGGCTCCGGCTGGTCTGCTGAGGCTGACAGGGCCTTCAGTAACCTGAGGGCTCTGTTCACCTCAGCCCCGGTACTGGCCCTTCCCGATCCATCACTTCCGTTCGTAGTGGAGGTGGATGCGTCCGAGGTAGGGATAGGCACTGTCCCATCTCAACGCTCGGGCATTCCACCCAAGCGCCGCCCCTGTGCCTTCTTCTCCAAGAAGCTCAGCCCGGCAGAGCAGAACTACGACGTTGCTGATCGGGAGCTGTTGGCTGTTGTCCGAGCCCTGACCGTGTGGACGCACTGGCTTGAGGGGGTGAAACACCCTTTCCTCGTCTGGACGAACCACCATAACCTGGAGTACATCCGGGCAGTGAGGAGGCTGAACCCTCGCCAGGCCAGGTGGGCCCTATTCTTCACCCAGTTTGATTTTACCATATCTTACATCCCGGGTACGAAGAATGTGATGGCAGACGCACTGTCACGGCTGTACGACACAGAGGAGAGGCCCATAGACAACACCCCCATACTCCCAGCCTCCTGCATTGTGGCGCCGGTAGTATGGGCGATGGACGCATAAATAGAGCGGGTGCTATGCACAGAGCCATGTCCACCTCAGTGTCCAGCTGGGATGCAGCACATGCCTTCTCTTGTCCGTGACCGTCTGATCTATTGGGCACACACATCCCCCTCCTCTGGTCACCCAGCTATCGGTCGTACTGGTTCTGGCACTGTGCCTGCGGTGGATGACTGGTTTTGGCGAGCGGAGGAGATGTGGAACGCTGCTCACGTCCACCTCCAATGTGCTGTGCGTCGCCAGAAGGCCAACGCTGACCACCACCGTGGTGAGGCCCTGGTCTTTGTACCGAGTGATCGGGTCTGGCTCTCGACCCGAATCTGCCCCTCTGCCTGCCCTGCCGGAAGCTGAGCCCGCGGTTTGTAGGGCCGTTGAAAGTCCTGACGAGACTAATCGAGGTTACTTATAGGTTACTACTGCCTCCAGATTATCGCATTAACCCCTCGTTCCATGTGTCTCTCCTCAGACCGGTGGTGGTAGGTCCGCTCCAGGAGTCTGAAGTGCGGGAGGTTCCGGACATCGAGGGGGCCCAAGCATACTCCGTCCATTCCATCCTGGATTTGAGGCGTCAGGTGGGGGGCCTTCAGTACCTCGTGGAGTGGGAGGGGTACGGTCCGGAGGAGCGGTGCTGGGTCTCGGTGAGGGATATCCTCGATCCCTCCCTGTTGCGGGATTTCCACCGTCACCATCCGGCTCGCCCTGCTCCGCATCCTCCTGGTCGTCCCTGAAGCCGGTGTCGGCGCGCTGCTGGAGCTGCGCGTCAAGGGGTGTGGTACTGTCACGACTTCCTCCGAGGATGCCTCCTCTCTTTGTTCGGGCAGGCTTCAGCGTTCGTCGTCACCGGACTTCTAGCCACTGCCGCTCCTAATCTCATCATTCTATTTGTTTTGTCTTGTTTATTACACACACCTGGTTCATATCCCCTCATCAGTACCTGTATAAGTATTCCCTCTGCCCCCTTGTCTTTGTGTGTGATTGTTTATTGTGGAGGAGAGAGAAGCTCGGTGGAGCTCCGTGAATTTTGTATCGCCGGGAATATTCCCAGTGAAAATGAAAATAATTCTGCCTTTTGACTGGTAGTGTACATATCCCTTGCACACATGCATTGTACACCGAGTGCACAAAACATTAGGAACATCTTCATAATATTAAGTTTTGACCTCAGAACAGCCTCAGTTCGTCAGGGCATGACTCTACAAGGTGTCTAAAGCCTTCCACAGGGATGCTGACCCACGTTGACTCCAACGCTTCCCACAGACGTGTCAAGTTGGCTGGATGTCCTTTGGGTGGTGGACCATTCTTGATACATATGGGAAACTGTTGAGCGTGAAAAACCCAGCAGCATTGAAGTTCTTGACATACTTAAACTGGTGTCTACTGCCATATCCAGTTCAAAGGTACTTAAATATTTTGTCTTGTCCATTCACCCTCTGAATGGCACACATACACAATCCATGTCTCAATTATATCAAGGCTTAAAAATCGCTTTTTAACCTGTCTCCTCCCCTTCAGCTACACTGATTGAAGTGGATTTAACAAGTGACATCAATAAGGGATCATAGCTTTCACCTGGACTCACCTGGTCAGTCTATGTCATGGAAAGAGCAAGTTCTTAATGTTTTTTTACAATTACTCTCTCTGCACCATCTCTCTCTACTTCCCCTCTTCCCTCCACATTGTCTCCCCCTGCTTCTCTTTCCCTTTGACGTCAGAGCTGAAGCCTCCAGAGCTAAAGCCGGCTTTGGTAAAGCCTCCTGTAATCTGTTCTGGTGGTCCCCAAGGTCTGCAGAGTCCAAGGGTTGGGATCATGGACAGAGAGAGGGATATGGTGGGACAGAAGAAAGGAAGGGGGGAGGAGAGGAAGGAAGAGGAGGAGGGAGGGAGGAGAGGAGGAGGAGGGAGGAGAGGGGGAGGAGAGGAGAGGAGGAGGGAGGAGAGGAGAGGAGGAGGAGGGAGGAGAGAAGGAGGGCGGAGAGGAGGAAGGAGAGGAGGAGGGAGGAGAGAAGGAGGGCGGAGAGGAGGAAGGAGAGGAGGAGGGAGGAGAGGAGAGGGGGAGGAGAGGAGAGGAGGAGGGAGGAGAGGAGGAGGGAGGAGAGGAGGAGGGAGAGGAGGAGGGAGGAGAGGAGAGGGGGAGGGAGGAGAGGAGGAGGAGGGAGAGGAGGAGGGAGGAGAGGAGGAGGAGGGAGAGGAGGAGGGAGAGGAGGAGGGAGGAGGAGGGAGGAGAGGAGGAGGGCGGAGAGGAGGAGGGAGAGGAGGAGAGAGGAAGAGGGAGGAGAGGAGGAGGGCGGAGAGGAGGAGGGAGAGGAGGAGGGAGGAGAGGAGGAGGGAGGAGAGGGGGAGGGAGAGGAGGAGGGAGGAGAGGAGGAGGGAGAGGAGGAGGGCGGAGAGGAGGAGGGAGAGGAGGAGGAGGGGGGAGGAGAGGGGGAGGGAGGAGAGGAGGAGGGAGGAGAGGAGGACGGGGAGGAGGAGGGAGGAGAGGAGGAGGGAGAGGAGGAGGGTGGAGAGGAGGAGGGAGAGGAGGAGGAGGGGGAGGAGAGGGGGAGGAAGAGGAGAGGAGGAGGGAGGAGAGGAGGGGGAGAGGAGGAGGGGGAGGAGAGGAGGAGGAAGAGGAGAGGAGGAGGGAGGAGAGGAGGAGGGAGGAGAGGAGAGGAGAGGAGGAGGGAGAGGAGAGTGACATCTTAAAGCAATCTCTCTCTGTGCTGAGAAATAACTTATTCTATCTAGCTACAGAGACACAGACCCTGTTGAGGCTGTTGGAGGCTATGATCAGCAGTCAGTGGAAGAAGACGGGTAGAAATCAGGGAGGAGAGAAAATATAGATATTGTCGCAGGAATGATTCAAAAAAGAGTTTAAAAAAATTCTAAACAGATTTGAAAGAATAGAAATAATGAAAGACATCCAGATGAGGAAGTAGATAGATGATATGCACTGTACAAAACATTAAGAACACCTTCCTAATATTGAGTTGCACTCCCTCTTTTGTCCTCAGAACAGCCTCAATTTGTCGGGGGCATGGACTCTACAAGGTGTCAAAAGCATTCCATTGGGATGCTGGCCCATAATGACCCCAATGCTTCCCACAGTTGTGTCAAATTGGCTGGATGTCCTTTGGGTGGTGGACCATTCTTGATACCCACGGAAAACTGTTGAGCGTAAAAAACCCAGCAGCGTTGCAGTTCGTAACACAAACCGGTGCGCCTGGCACCTACTACCATACCCTGTTCAAAGTCTTTCCCATTCACCCTCTGAATGGCACACATACACAATCCATGTCTCAATCGTCTCAAGGCTTAAAAGTCCTTCTTCAACCTGTCTCCTCCCCTTCATCTACCCTGATTTTGAAGTGGATTTAACAGGTGACATCAATAAGGGATCATAGCTTTCACCTGGATTCACCTGGTCAGTCTATGTCATGGAAAGAGCAGGTGTTCATAATGTTTTGTAAAATCAAGTATATGGCTAAAGTATAACTAATTGCATTTTCCCTAGTCCTGTCAGGAAGAGACCACCCTCTCTGCCTGGCTCTTCTCCAAGCTGAACAGAGCAGTAATAATCCCTCTGCAACCCTGGACCATTAATCTCCAGCTTCCACTGCTGGCCACTATTTATAGATATGAAATACCTTGCTACTTTGTCAGCTCACATATTAAACCTAAACATTATTATACCACAATGACATTTAAGCAGAGCCAACAGGATCAAGTGGAAAATGGCAACAAACAATGTCGTCAAAATGGGAAAAATTCAGTGTTTTGATAGCAGAATGGGGAGGGGGAAAGAAAGAGTTTCGATGTAAGTGTTTTCACAAGTGTATATTTCATTAGAGAAGGTGTCTGTTTTGTTCATCAAGTGTATTAATACTTGTGTATTCTGTGAAAATCGGGTGAAAAAAAATAATATTCAAAATCACAGGAGGTTTTCAGGACCATGAAAAGCATCTGGCCTATGTTTGTGTTTTTGCCACGAGAGCTAAAGTAGCTAGCAAAGCTTGAGAGAGAAGCTAGCTAGAGAGAGAAAGGCCTTGCTCTATATCCATGTTCCCTCTCTCATCACAGCATGTTCCCCCCTGTGTGACTTTGCTCTATTTAAACATCAAAAAGACTGCTTATTCAACATCATTCTCTCTTTTCATATCACTGACTGAAAGACTCTTTTGTAGCCTTACATTCAACAGAAGAAACACATTGGCCAAGGACATCAATAAAGTAGTAAAGTAGAAACAGTGAATATGAACAGTGAAAACGTTCTGCTGTGGAGGACTTGACCCTCTGGGACCAGAAATTATGAACCGGTAGAGAGACAGGATATGAAGAGAATCAGAGAGAGAGAAAAAGATGGGGGGGGTGAACAGACAGACAGACAGACATGAAGCCATACAGAGAACAGAGAAAGAGAGTGAGGGAAAGACAGAAAGAGACAGCGTGAGGGAGAGAGGTTGATACAAACAGCGGGGAGAACAAATACACTGCCGATTTTGCAGGTTTTCCTACTTACAAAGCATATAGAGGTCTGTAATTTTTATCATAGGTACACTTCAACTGTGGGAGACGGAATCTAAAATAAAAATCCAGAAAATCACATTGTATGATTTTTAAGTAATTAATTTGCATTTTATTGCATGACATAAGTATTTGATCACCTACCAACCAGTAAGAATTCCGGCTCTCACAGACCTGTTAGTTTTTCTTTAAGAAACCCCCCTGTTCTCCACTCATTACCTGTATTAACTGCACCTGTTTGAACTCGTTACCTGTATAAAAGACCTCTGTCCAAACACTCAATCAAACAGACTCCAACCTCTCCACAATGGCCAAGACCAGAGAGCTGTGTAAGGACATCAGGGATAAAATTGTAGACCTGCACAAGGCTGGGATGGGCTACAGGACAATAGGCAAGCAGCTTGGTGAGAAGGCAACAACTATTGGCGCAATTATTAGAAAATGGAAGAAGTTCAAGATGACGGTCAATCACCCTCGATCTGGGGCTCCATGCAAGATCTCACCTCGTGGGGCATCAATGATCATGAGGAAGGTGAGGGATCAGCCCAGAACTACACGGCAGGACCTGGTCAATGACCTGAAGAGAGTTGGGACCACAGTCTCAAAGAAAACCATTAGTAACACACTACGCCGTCATGGATTAAAATCCTGCAGCGCACGCAAGGTCCCCCTGCTCAAGCCAGCGCGTCTGAAGTTTGCCAATGACCATCTGGATGATCCAGAGGAGGAATGGGAGAAGGTCATGTGGTCTGATGGAACAAAAATAGAGATTTTTGGTATAAACTCCACTCGCCGTGTTTGGAGGAAGAAGAAGGATGAATACAACCCCAAGAACACCATCCCAACCGTGAAGCATGGAGGTGGAAACATAATTCTTTGGGGATGCTTTTCTGCAAAGGGGACAGGACGACTGCACCGTATTGAGGGGAGGATGGATGGGGCCATGTATCACGAGATCTTGGCCAACAACCTCCTTCCCTCAGTAAGAGCTTTGAGATGGATCGTGGCTGGGTCTTCCAGCATGACAACAACCCGAAACACACAGCCAGGCCAACTAAGGAGTGGCTCCGTAAGAAGCATCTCAAGGTCCTGGAGTGGCCTAGCCAGTCTCCAGACCTGAACCCAATAGAAAATCTTTGGAGGGAGCTGAATGTCTGTATTGGCCAGCGACAGCCCCGAAACCTGAAGGATCTGGAGAAGGTCTGTATGGAGGAGTGGGCCAAAATCCCTGCTGCAGTGTGTGCAAACCTGGTCAAGACCTACAGGAAACGTTTGATCTCTGTAATTGCAAACAAAGGTTTCTGTACCAAATATTAAGTTAAGCTTTTCTGATGTATCAAATACTTATGTCATGCAATAGAATGCAAATTAATTACTTAAAAATCATACAATGTGATTTTCTGGATTTTTGTTTTAAATGCCGTCTCTCACAGTTGAAGTGTACCTATGATAAAAATTACAGACCTCTACATGCTTTGTAAGTAGGAAAACCTGTAAAATCAGCAGTGAATCAAATACTTGTTCTCCCCACTGCATATAAAGGGTTAATGAGAGAGCTATGTTAAGGGTTAATTAGAGGGATATTTAAAGTGTTAATGCTATATATATATATATATATATATATATATATATATATATATATATATATATATATATATATACAGTACCAGTCAAAAGTTTGGACACACCTACTCATTCAAGGATTTTTTCTTAATTTCTTTACTATTTTCTATGAAATAACACATATGGAATCATGTAGTGACCAAAAAAGTGTTAAACAAATCAAAATATATTGTATATTTCAGATTCTTCAAATAGCCACCCTTTGCCTTGATGACAGATTTGCACACTCTTAGCATTCTCTCAACCAGCTTCACCTGGAATGCTTTTCCAACAGTCTTGAAAGAGTTCCCACATACAGTTGAAGTCGGAAGTTAACATACACCTTAGCCAAATACATTTAACTTAGTTTTTCAAAATTCCTGACATTTAAACCTAGTAAAAATTCCCTGTCTTAGGTCAGTTAGGCTTACCACTTTATTTTAAGAATGTGAAATGTCAGAATAATAGTAGAGAGAATGATTTATTTCAGCTTTTATTTCTTTCATCACATTCCCAGTGGGTCAGAAGTTTACATTCACTCAATTAGCATTTGGTAGCATTGCCTTTACATTTTTTAACTTGGGTCAAATGTTTTGGGTAGCCTTCCACAAGCTTCCCACAATAAGTTGGGTGAATTTTGGCCCATTCCTCTTGACAGAGCTGGTGTAACTGAGTCAGGTTTGTAGGCCTCCTTGCTCGCACACACTTTTTCAGTTCTGCCCACACATTTTCTATAGGATTGAGGTCAGGGCTTTGTGATGGCCACTCCAATACCTTGACTTTGTTGTCCTTAAGCCATTTTGCCACAACTTTCGAAGTATTCTTGGGGTCATTGTCCATTTGGAAGACCCATTTGCGACCAAGCTTTAACTTCCTGACTGATGTCTTGAGATGTTGCTTCAATATATCCACATAATTTTCCTTCCTCATGATGCCATCTATTTTGTGAAGTGCACCAGTCCCTCCTGCAGCAAAGCACACCCACAGCATGATGCTGCCACCCCCATGCTTCACGGTTGGGATGGTGTTCTTCGGCTTGCAAGCGTCCCCCTTTTTCCTCCAAACATAACGATGGTCATTATGGCCAAACAGTTCTATTTGTGTTTCATCAGACCAGAGGACATTTCTCCAAAAAGTATGATCTTTGTCCCCATGTGCAGTTGCAAAACGTAGTCTGGCATTTTTATGGCTGTTTTGGAGCAGTGGCTTCTTCCTTGCTGAGCAGCCTTTCAGGTTATGTCAATATAGGACTTGTTTTACTGTGGATATAGATACTTTTGTACCTGTTTCCTCCAGCA
>NC_059207.1:59605442-59627942 GCF_020615455.1 Coregonus clupeaformis | reverse complement strand
TGTGTGCAGTATCTATAATGTAATAACTATTATCAGACAGTGTGTGTAGTATCTATAATGTAATAACTATTATCAGACAGTGTGTGTAGTATCTATAATGTGTGTGTGTGTGTGTGTGTGTGTGTGTGTGTGTGTGTGTGTGTTTCGGGTTAGTGGTGACCCAGATCAAACAAACACACACACAAACTGACAATATAAGCAGATGCTCTGGGAAGACAGGTGACGTATATACTAACCAACCCCAATACTTCAGAGTATGGAGTCATTCTGCCATGTAGTCATAATCATCATTAAAATAATCTCTCTCTCTCCCGGTGAATCCCAAACCACCCCCTCGACCCTACCAGCTCGTTGCTGACGAAACTCAGAGGGTGACGTCCAGAGAGGGACGAGGGGATCAATAAACCCATCAATCTTGAATGATGCAGTTCATGTTCCACTTTTAAATAACAAAACCAGCATGAAATTGAAATGAACAATTCAAGCAAGCAACACTGAACCATGCGTGAGAGCACCAGCTGTTCCGGAAGACTGACTCATCACTCTCTCCATAGCCAATGTCAGTAAGACCTTTAAACAGGTTAACATTCACAAGGCTGCAGGGCCAGATGGATTACCAGGACGCGTACTCAGAGCAACCGATGACCAGCTGGCAAGTGTCTTCACTGACATTTTCAACATCTCCCTGACCCAGTCTGTAATACCTAAATGTTTCAAGCAGACCACCATAGTCCCTGTGCCCAAGAACATCAAGGTAACCTGTCTAAATGACTATCTCCCAGTATCACTCACATATGTAGCCATGAAATGCTTTGAAAGGCTGGTCATGGCTCACATCAACACCATCATCGCAGAAACCCTGGACCCACTCCAATTCACATACCACCCAAACAGATCCACATGTGAGGCAGTCTCTATTGCACTCCACACAGCCCTTTCCCACCTGGCGCTGACGAAGATGGTGGTCTCGCGACTAGCTCTTAGTGCTTTGAGAGACTAGTCAAGGATCAATCACCTCTACCTTACCTGTCACCCTAGACCCACTTCAATTTGCTTACCGCCCCAATAGATGCACAGACGATACAATCGCCATCACACTGCACACTGCCCTATCCCGTCTGGACAAGAGGAATACTTATGTAAGAATGCTGTTCATTGACTATAGCTCAGCATTCAACACCATAGTACCCTCCAAGCTCATCAATAAGCTCGAGGCCCTGGGTCTGAACCCCGCCCTGTGCAACTGGGTCCTGGACTTCCTGATGGGCCGCAGCCAGGTGGTGAATGTAGGAAACAACATCTCCACTTCGCTGATCCTCAACACTGGGGCCACACAAGGGTGCGTGCTCAGCCTCCTCCTGTACTCCCTGTTCACTCATGACTGCGTGGCCAAGCACGCCTCCAACTCAATCATCAAGTTTGCAGATGACACAACAGTAGTAGGCTTGATTACCAACAATGACGATACCGCCTACAGGGAGGAGGTGAGGGCTCTGGGAGTGTGGTACCAGGAAAATAACCTCTCACTCAACGTCAACAAAACAAAGGAGATGATCGTGGACTTCAGGAAACAGCAGAGGGTGCACCCCCCTATCCACATCGACGGGACCGCAGTGGAGAAGGTGGAAAGTTTCAAGTTCCTTGGCGTACACATCACTGACAATCTGAAATGGTCCACCCACGCAGACAGTGTAGTGAAGAAGGCGCAACAGAGCCTCTTCAACCTCAGGAGGCTTAAGAAATTCATCTTGGCACCTAAAACCCTCACAACCTTTTACAGATGCACAATTGAGAGCATCCTGTCGGGCTCTATCACCGCCTGGTATGGCAACAGCACCGCCCGCAACCGCAGGGCTCTCCAGAGGGTGGTGCGGTCTGCCGAACGCATTATGGGAGGCAAACTACCCACCCTCGAAGACACATACAGCACCCGATGTCACAGGAAGGCCAAAAAGATCATCAAGGACATCAACCACCCGAGCCACTGCCTGTTCACCCCACTATCATCCAGAAGGCGAGGTCAGTACAGGTGCATCAAAGCTGGGACCGAAAGAATGAAAAACAGCTTCTATCTCAAGGCCATCAGACTGTTGAATAGCCATCACTAGCACATTAGAGGCTGCTGCTGCCTAGTGAAATCAATGGGCACTTTAAGAAATGGAACACTAATCACTTTAATAATGTTTCCAGTCACTTTAATTAATGTTTACATATCTTGCACTACTCATATATGTAAATACTGCATTCTATTCTATAATATTCTACTATATCTTAGTCATGCCGCTCTGTCATTGCTTGTCCATATATGTATATTTTCTTAAATTCCATTCCTTACTAGTTTTGTGTGTATTGGGTATATGTTGTGAAATTGTTAGATATTACTTGTTAGATATTACTGCACTGTCGGAGTTAGAAGCACAAGCATTTCGCTACACCCGCTATAATATCTGCTAAACACGTGTATGTGACGAATACATTTTGAATTGATTTGATTTGGACAAAAGGAACACATACGTGAGAATACTACAGCTCACCGTGCCCTCTAAGCTCATCACTAAGCTAAGGACCCTGGGACTAAACACCTCCCTCTGCAACTGGAGTTGGACTCCCTGACGGGACGCCCCCAGGTGGTAAGGGTAGGCAACAACACATTTGCCACACTGATCCTCAAAACGGGGGCCCCTCAGGGGTGCATGCTTAGTCCCCTCCTGTACTCCCTGTTCACTCTCGACTGTGTGGCCAAGCACGACTCCAACACCATCATTAAGTTTGCTGATGACACAACGGTGGTAGGCCTGATCACCGACGACGATGAGACAGCCAATAGGGAGGAGTCCAGAGACCTGGCAGTCTGGTGCCAGGACAACAACCTCTCCCTCAATGTCAGCAAGACAAAATAACTGATTGTGGACGAAAGGAAACAGAGGGCCGAGCACGCCCACATTCACATCGACAGGGCTGTAGTTGACCGGGTCAAGAGCTTCAAGTTCCTCTGTGTCCTCATCACTACGAATCTATGATACTCCAAAACACCAAAACAGACAGGAAGAGGGTACGACACTGCCTCTTCCCCCTCAGCAGGCTGAAAAGATTTGGTATGGACCCTCAGATCCTCAAAAAAGTTATATAGCTGCACCATCGAGAGCATCCTGACTGGTTGCATCACCGCTTGGTATGGCAACAGCTTGGCATCCGACCGCATGGCACTATAGAGGGTAGTGTGTACTGGGGCCGAGCTCCCTGCCATCTATACCAGGCAGTGTCAGAGGAAGGCCCTAAGAATTGTCAAAGACTTCAGCCACGCAAGTCATAGACTGTTCTCTATGTTACCTCATGGCAAGTGGTACCGAGGCACCAAGTCTGGAACCAACAGGACCCTGAACAGCTTCTACCCCCAAGCCATAAGACTGCTAAATAGTTAGTTAAATACTTAACCAAATAGCTACCCGGACTATCTGCATTTAATTTTTTTGATTCATCACATACCCTGCTGCTTCTGTTTACTATCTGTCACTTTATTCCTAGTTAAATGTAAATATCTACCTCAATTACCTCGTACCCCTGCACATCGACTCTGTACTGGTACCCCGTGTACAGTTGAAATCGGAAGTTTACATACACCTTAGCCAAAAACATATCAACTCAGTTTTTCACAATTCCTGACATTTAATCCTAGTAAAAATTCCCTGTCTTAGGTCAGTTAGGATCACCACTTTATTTTAAGAATGTGAAATGTCAGAATAATAGTAGAGAGAACTATTTCACCTTTTATTTCTTTCATCACATTCCCAGTGGGGTCAGAAGTTCACATACACTCAATTAGTATTTGGTAGCATTGCCTTTAAATTGTTTAACTTGGGTCAAACGTTTTGGGTAGCCTTCCACAAGCTTCCCACAATAAGTTGGGTGAATGTTGGCCCATTCCTCCTGACAGAGCTGGTGTAACTGAGTCAGGTTTGTAGGCCTCCTTGCTTGCACACACTTTTTCAGTTCTGCCCACACATTTTCTATAGGATTGAGGTCAGGGCTTTGTGATGGCCACTCCAATACCTTGACTTTGTTGTCCTTAAGCCATTTTGCCACAACTTTGGAAGTATGCTTGGGGTCATTGTCCATTTGGAAGAACCATTTGGGACCAAGCTTTAACTTCCTGACTGATGTCTTGAGATGTTGCTTCAATATATCCACTTAAATTCCTTTCTCATGATGCCATCTATTTTGTGAAGTGCACCAGTCCCTCCTGCAGCAAAGCACCCCCACAGCATGATGCTGCCACCCCCGTACTTCACGGTTGGGATGGTGTTCTTCTGCCTGCAAGTGTCCCCCTTTTTCCTCCAAACATAACGATGGTCATTATGGCCAAACAGTTCTACTTTTGTTTCATCAGACCAGAGGACATTTCTCCACAAAGTACGATCTTTGTACCCATGTGCAGTTGCAAACCGTAGTCTGGCTTCTTTATGGCGGTTATGGAGCAGTGGCTTCTTCCTTGCTGAGCAGCCTTTCAGGTTATGTCAATATAGGACTTGTTTTACTGTGGATATAGATACTTTTGTACTTGTTTCCTCCAGCATCTTCTCAAGGTCCTTTGCTGTTGTTCTGGGATTGATTTGCACTTTTCGCATCAAAGTACGTTAATCTCAGAACGCGTCTCCTTCCTGAGCGGTATGAAGGCTGCGTGGTCCCATGGTGTTTATACTTGCTTACTATTGTTTGTACAGATGAATGTGGTACCTTCAGGCGTTTTGGAAATTGCTCCCAAGGATGAACCAGACTTGTGGAGGTCTACAATTTTTCTTCTGAGGTCTTGGCTGATTTCTTTTGGTTTTCCCATGATGTCAAGCAAAGAGGCACTGAGTTTGAAGGTAGGCCTTGAAATACATCCACAGGTACGCCTCCAATTGACTCAAATGATGTTAAGTAGCCTATCAGAAGCTTCTAAAGCCATGACATAATTTTCTGGAATTTTCCAAGTTGTTTAAAAGCACAGTCAACTTAGTGTATGTAAACTTCTGACCCACTGGAATTGTGATACAATGAATTATAAGTGAAATAATCTGTCTGTAAACAATTGTTGGAAAGATTACTTGTATCATGCACAAAGTAGATGTCGTAACCGACTTGCCAAAAATAAAAACTTTTAACAAGACATTTGTGGATTGGTTGAAAAACGTGTTTTAACGACACCAACCTAAGTGTATGTAAACTTCCAACTTCAACTGTATATAGTATATATATATATATATATCGTTACTCATTGTGTATTTATTATTACTTTTATTATTACGTGTTATTATCTTTCTATGATTTTTTTTAGATTTATTTCTCTCTGCATTGTTGGGTTGGGCCATAACTAAGCATTTTACTGTTAGTTCACACCATTTGTTTACCAAGCATATAATTAATACTAATTTGTCTTTATATAATTAGGCACTCTTCTCCATTATCTTGTGTGAAATTGTGCAAACTGAAAGATTATGTGGTGCCTTATGGGTCTAATTAGCCCCTACACCCTCCATACGTTTCACTCCCTCAGCTTTGGGACACTTCTGCAAATGGCAAATGAGTATGAACGGGGGGGGCCGATGGGCGAGCAGAAGGGGGTTTGGGATTCTGCCTCCCCCTCTCCCTCCTTCCCTCTCTCCCTCCTTCCCCCCCTCTCTCCTAGCTAATTAAAGTGATTGATTAATCGATTACGGCGTCTCTCACGCCCTCAAAGGAAGACGGCAACGGAGGTCAAGGTTACCCCGGTAACAAGGCTATCCCCACGGGAATAACAACAACAAGTCCCAAATGGGATGCTAGTCCCTATGTAGTGCACTACTTTAGACCAGAGAATGGCACCCTATTCCCTATATAGTGCACTACTTTAGACCAGAGAATGGCACCCTATTCCCTATATAGTGCACTACTTTAGACCAGAGAATGGCACCCTATTCCCTATATAGTGCACTACTTTAGACCAGAGAATGGCACCCTATTCCCTATATAGTGCACTACTTTAGACCAGAGAATAGCACCCTATTCCCTATATAGTGCACTACTTTAGACCAGAGAATGGCACCCTATTCCCTATATAGTGCACTACTTTAGACCAGAGAATGGCACCCTATTCCCTATATAGTGCACTACTTTAGACCAGAGAATGGCACCCTATTCCCTATATAGTGCACTACTTTAGACCAGAGAATGGCACCCTATTCCCTATATAGTGCACTACTTTAGACCAGAGAATGGCACCCTATTCCCTATATAGTGCACTACTTTAGACCAGAGAATGGCACCCTATTCCCTATATAGTGCACTACTTTAGACCAGAGAATGGCACCCTATTCCCTATATAGTGCACTACTTTAGACCAGAGAATGGCACCCTATTCCCTATATAGTGCACTACTTTAGACCAGGGCTCCAGGGTGCCATTCGGGACCCATCGAACAACTCCCTGGAAACAAACCCAATGACGAGGAAAATTGGTTAGTGGCGTCCATTATAACTTTCTCAAAAATGGCAGCTTGTTGTGGCTAGTTGAATCTGATCAAACAGCCTTTACTTTCTCACAACACTTGACCCAGGAAGTGATTCAGAAGACCAAAGGGAATGTGTAAACACATGCATTCATGGATGGGCACACACACACGCACGCACACACACACACACACACACACAGAAAACCTCCCCCCCATAACACATAGTGAGGAGAGTTAAATGAACAGCAGTATTGATTGAAGAGGACAGTAGTGCTGAAGTCTCAGGCTTGTTCCTCTGCTCAGGTCAACGGTAGTGCACTATAACAGCTCATTAAACAGTATTAACAACTACTAAACAGACAAAAGAGAGCAGCGGTTTAGGAAGGGGGTCAACAGTAGAGGATTGGCGACTTAGTACATCCACTAATGTATAGCCTTGCACCGAACTGGTTGATGCAATGGCAGTAATAGATTGGTTTTATTTGGTGTCTCCCCAATGCATTGTGACTGGGTGAGGAGTGGCTGTACTTTATAGCTTATAAAACTCACCTGGGCTAGTCCATAGCCCACGGCAGACATTTTCTGTCTGAAAGCTCATGTTTACCTGCATCTATCACAGTGAGAGGAGTACAGTGCTTAACATACAACAGCCCGTGGCAGCCATTTTGTGCTAGAAAGTACACCTCACATCTGCTTTTCCAGGGGAGCTGATTAGTGGAATGTAGTGCTTAGTCACCTGCAGGTGTCTGTGATGGAGGCCATTACCACTAACCTCTGTTACAAAATGCTACTATAGACACTATGATACTATAGACACTATGATACTATAGACACTATGATACTATGATACTATAGACACTATGATACTATAGACACTATGATACTATAGACACTATGATACTATAGACACTATGATATTATAGACACTATGATACAATATACACTATGATACTATAGACACTATGATACTATAGACACTATGATACTATAGACACGATGATACTATAGACACTATGATACTATAGACACTATGATACTATAGACACTATGATACTATAGACACTATGATACTATAGACACTATGATACTATGATACTATAGACACTATGATACTATAGACACTATGATACTATAGACACTATGATACTATAGACACTATGATACTATAGACACTATGATACTATATACACTATAGACACTATGATACTATAGACACTATGATACTATAGACACTATGATACTATAGACACTATGATACTATAGACACTATGATACTATGATACTATAGACACTATGATACTATAGACACTATGATACTATAGACACTATAGACACTATGATACTATAGACACTATGATACTATAGACACTATGATACTATAGACACTATAGACACTATGATACTATAGACACTATGATACTATAGACACTATGATACTATAGACACTATAGACACTATGCTACTATAGAGACTATGATACTATAGACACTATGATACTATAGACACTATGATACTATAGACACTATGATACTATATACACTATATACACTATGATACTATAGACACTATGATACTATAGACACTATGGACACTATGATACTATGATACTATAGACACTATGATACTATAGACACTATGATACTATAGACACTATAGACACTATGATACTATAGACACTATGGACACTATGATACTATGATACTATAGACACTATGATACTATAGACACTATGATACTATAGACACTATGATACTATAGACACTATAGACACTATGATACTATAGACACTATGATACTATAGACACTATGATACTATAGACACTATGATACTATAGACACTATGGACACAATTATACTATGATACTATAGACACTATGATACTATAGACACTATGATACTATAGACACTATAGACACTATGATACTATAGACACTATGATACTATAGACACTATGGACACTATGATACTATGATACTATAGACACTATGATACTATGATACTATGATACTATAGACACTATAGACACTATGATACTACAGACACTATGATACTATAGACACTATGATACTATAGACACTATGATACTATAGACACTATGGACACTATGATACTATGATACTATAGACACTATGATACTATGATACTATGATACTATAGACACTATGATACTATGATACTATAGACACAATGATACTATAGACACTATGATACTATAGACACTATGATACTATAGACACTATGATACTATAGACACTATGATACTATGATACTATAGACACTATGATACTATAGACACTATGATACTATAGACACTATGATACTATATACACTATAGACACTATGATACTATAGACACTATGATACTATAGACACTATGATACTATAGACACTATGATACTATGATACTATAGACACTATGATACTATAGACACTATGATACTATAGACACTATAGACACTATGCTACCATAGACACTATGATACTATAGACACTATGATACTATAGACACTATGATACTATAGACACTATGATACTATAGACACTATGATACTATAGACACTATAGACACTATGATACTATAGACACTATGATACTATAGACACTATGATACTATGATACTATAGACACTATGATACTATAGACACTATGATACTATAGACACTATAGACACTATGCTACCATAGACACTATGATACTATAGACACTATGATACTATAGACACTATGATACTATAGACACTATGATACTATAGACACTATGATACTATAGACACTATAGACACTATGATACTATAGACACTATGATACTATAGACACTATGATACTATGATACTATAGACACTATGATACTATAGACACTATGATACTATAGACACTATGATACTATGATACTATAGACACTATGATACTATAGACACTATGATACTATAGACACTATGATACTATAGACACTATGATACTATGATACTATAGACACTATGATACTATAGACACTATGATACTATATACACTATGACACTATAGACACTATGATACTATAGACACTATGATACTATAGACACTATGATACTATAGACACTATGATACTATAGACACTATGATACTATGATACTATAGACACTATGATACTATAGACACTATGATACTATAGACACTATGATACTATAGACACTATGATACTATAGACACTATGATACTATATACACTATAGACACTATGATACTATAGACACTATGATACTATAGACACTATGATACTATAGACACTATGATACTATAGACACTATGATACTATGATACTATAGACACTATGATACTATAGACACTATGATACTATAGACACTATAGACACTATGATACTATAGACACTATGATACTATAGACACTATGATACTATGATACTATGATACTATAGACACTATGATATTATGATACTATAGACACTATGATACTATAGACACTATGATACTATAGACACTATAGACACTATGATACTATAGACACTATGATACTATAGACACTATGATACTATAGACACTATAGACACTATGCTACTATAGACACTATGATACTATAGACACTATGATACTATAGACACTATGATACTATAGACACTATGATACTATATACACTATATACACTATGATACTATAGACACTATGATACTATAGACACTATGGACACTATGATACTATGATACTATAGACACTATGATACTATAGACACTATGATACTATAGACACTATAGACACTATGATACTATAGACACTATGGACACTATGATACTATGATACTATAGACACTATGATACTATAGACACTATGATACTATAGACACTATGATACTATAGACACTATAGACACTATGATACTATAGACACTATGATACTATAGACACTATGATACTATAGACACTATGATACTATAGACACTATGGACACAATGATACTATGATACTATAGACACTATGATACTATAGACACTATGATACTATAGACACTATAGACACTATGATACTATAGACACTATGATACTATAGACACTATGGACACTATGATACTATGATACTATAGACACTATGATACTATGATACTATGATACTATAGACACTATAGACACTATGATACTACAGACACTATGATACTATAGACACTATGATAATATAGACACTATGATACTATAGACACTATGGACACTATGATACTATGATACTATAGACACTATGATACTATGATACTATGATACTATAGACACTATGATACTATGATACTATAGACACAATGATACTATAGACACTATGATACTATAGACACTATGATACTATAGACACTATGATACTATAGACACTATGATACTATGATACTATAGACACTATGATACTATAGACACTATGATACTATAGACACTATAGACACTATGCTACCATAGACACTATGATACTATAGACACTATGATACTATAGACACTATGATACTATAGACACTATGATACTATAGACACTATGATACTATAGACACTATAGACACTATGATACTATAGACACTATGATACTATAGACACTATGATACTATGATACTATAGACACTATGATACTATAGACACTATGATACTATAGACACTATAGACACTATGCTACCATAGACACTATGATACTATAGACACTATGATACTATAGACACTATGATACTATAGACACTATGATACTATAGACACTATGATACTATAGACACTATAGACACTATGATACTATAGACACTATGATACTATAGACACTATGGTACTATGATACTATAGACACTATGATACTATAGACACTATGATACTATAGACACTATGATACTATGATACTATAGACACTATGATACTATAGACACTATGATACTATAGACACTATGATACTATAGACACTATGATACTATGATACTATAGACACTATGATACTATAGACACTATGATACTATATACACTATGACACTATAGACACTATGATACTATAGACACTATGATACTATAGACACTATGATACTATAGACACTATGATACTATATACACTATGATACTATAGACACTATGATACTATAGACACTATGATACTATAGACACTATGATACTATATACACTATGATACTATGATACTATGATACTATAGACAATATGATACTATAGACACTATGATACTATAGACACTATGATACTATAGACACTATGATACTATGATACTATAGACACTATGATACTATAGACACTATGATACTATAGACACTATGATACTATAGACACTATGATACTATAGACACTATGATACTATATACACTATAGACACTATGATACTATAGACACTATGATACTATAGACACTATGATACTATAGACACTATGATACTATAGACACTATGATACTATGATACTATAGACACTATGATACTATAGACACTATGATACTATAGACACTATAGACACTATGATACTATAGACACTATGATACTATAGACACTATGATACTATGATACTATGATACTATAGACACTATGATATTATGATACTATAGACACTATGATACTATAGACACTATGATACTATAGACACTATAGACACTATGATACTATAGACACTATGATACTATAGACACTATAGACACTATGCTACTATAGACACTATGATACTATAGACACTATGATACTATAGACACTATGATACTATAGACACTATGATACTATATACACTATATACACTATGATACTATAGACACTATGATACTATAGACACTATGGACACTATGATACTATGATACTATAGACACTATGATACTATAGACACTATGATACTATAGACACTATAGACACTATGATACTATAGACACTATGGACACTATGATACTATGATACTATAGACACTATGATACTATAGACACTATGATACTATAGATACTATGATACTATAGACACTATAGACACTATGATACTATAGACACTATGATACTATAGACACTATGATACTATAGACACTATGATACTATAGACACTATGGACACAATGATACTATGATACTATAGACACTATGATACTATAGACACTATGATACTATAGACACTATAGACACTATGATACTATAGACACTATGATACTATATACACTATAGACACTATGATACTATAGACACTATGATACTATAGACACTATGATACTATAGACACTATGATACTATGATACTATAGACACTATGATACTATAGACACTATAGACACTATGCTACCATAGACACTATGATACTATAGACACTATGATACTATAGACACTATGATACTATAGACACTATGATACTATAGACACTATGATACTATAGACACTATAGACACTATGATACTATAGACACTATGATACTATAGACACTATGATACTATGATACTATAGACACTATGATACTATAGACACTATGATACTATAGACACTATAGACACTATGCTACCATAGACACTATGATACTATAGACACTATGATACTATAGACACTATGATACTATAGACACTATGATACTATAGACACTATGATACTATAGACACTATAGACACTATGATACTATAGACACTATGATACTATAGACACTATGGTACTATGATACTATAGACACTATGATACTATAGACACTATGATACTATAGACACTATGATACTATGATACTATAGACACTATGATACTATAGACACTATGATACTATAGACACTATGATACTATAGACACTATGATACTATGATACTATAGACACTATGATACTATAGACACTATGATACTATATACACTATGACACTATAGACACTATGATACTATAGACACTATGATACTATAGACACTATGATACTATAGACACTATGATACTATATACACTATGATACTATGATACTATGATACTATAGACACTATGATACTATAGACACTATGATACTATAGACACTATGATACTATATACACTATGATACTATGATACTATGATACTATAGACAATATGATACTATAGACACTATGATACTATAGACACTATGATACTATAGACACTATGATACTATGATACTATAGACACTATGATACTATAGACACTATGATACTATAGACACTATGATACTATAGACACTATGATACTATAGACACTATGATACTATATACACTATAGACACTATGATACTATAGACACTATGATACTATAGACACTATGATACTATAGACACTATGATACTATAGACACTATGATACTATGATACTATAGACACTATGATACTATAGACACTATGATACTATAGACACTATAGACACTATGATACTATAGACACTATGATACTATAGACACTATGATACTATGATACTATGATACTATAGACACTATGATATTATGATACTATAGACACTATGATACTATAGACACTATGATACTATAGACACTATAGACACTATGATACTATAGACACTATGATACTATAGACACTATAGACACTATGCTACTATAGACACTATGATACTATAGACACTATGATACTATAGACACTATGATACTATAGACACTATGATACTATATACACTATATACACTATGATACTATAGACACTATGATACTATAGACACTATGGACACTATGATACTATGATACTATAGACACTATGATACTATAGACACTATGATACTATAGACACTATAGACACTATGATACTATAGACACTATGGACACTATGATACTATGATACTATAGACACTATGATACTATAGACACTATGATACTATAGATACTATGATACTATAGACACTATAGACACTATGATACTATAGACACTATGATACTATAGACACTATGATACTATAGACACTATGATACTATAGACACTATGGACACAATGATACTATGATACTATAGACACTATGATACTATAGACACTATGATACTATAGACACTATAGACACTATGATACTATAGACACTATGATACTATAGACACTATGGACACTATGATACTATGATACTATAGACACTATGATACTATGATACTATGATACTATAGACACTATAGACACTATGATACTACAGACACTATGATACTATAGACACTATGATACTATAGACACTATGATACTATAGACACTATGGACACTATGATACTATGATACTATAGACACTATGATACTATGATACTATGATACTATAGACACTATGATACTATGATACTATAGACACAATGATACTATAGACACTATGATACTATAGACACTATGATACTATAGACACTATGATACTATAGACACTATGATACTATGATACTATAGACACTATGATACTATAGACACTATGATACTATAGACACTATGATACTATAGACACTATGATACTATATACACTATAGACACTATGATACTATAGACACTATGATACTATAGACACTATGATACTATAGACACTATGATACTATGATACTATAGACACTATGATACTATAGACACTATGATACTATAGACACTATAGACACTATGCTACCATAGACACTATGATACTATAGACACTATGATACTATAGACACTATGATACTATAGACACTATGATACTATAGACACTATGATACTATAGACACTATAGACACTATGATACTATAGACACTATGATACTATAGACACTATGATACTATGATACTATAGACACTATGATACTATAGACACTATGATACTATAGACACTATAGACACTATGCTACCATAGACACTATGATACTATAGACACTATGATACTATAGACACTATGATACTATAGACACTATGATACTATAGACACTATGATACTATAGACACTATAGACACTATGATACTATAGACACTATGATACTATAGACACTATGATACTATGATACTATAGACACTATGATACTATAGACACTATGATACTATAGACACTATGATACTATGATACTATAGACACTATGATACTATAGACACTATGATACTATAGACACTATGATACTATAGACACTATGATACTATGATACTATAGACACTATGATACTATAGACACTATGATACTATATACACTATGACACTATAGACACTATGATACTATAGACACTATGTTACTATAGACACTATGATACTATAGACACTATGATACTATATACACTATGATACTATGATACTATGATACTATAGACACTATGATACTATAGACACTATGATACTATAGACACTACGATACTATAGACACTATGATACTATGATACTATAGACACTATGATACTATAGACACTATGATACTATAGACACTATAGACACTATGATACTATAGACAATATGATACTATAGACACTATAGACACTATGATACTATAGACACTATGATACTATAGACACTATAGACACTATGATACTATAGACACTATGATAATATATACACTATGATACTATAGACACTATGATACTATAGACACTATGATACTATGATACTATGATACTATAGACACTATGATACTATAGATACTATAGACACTATGATACTATAGACACTATGATACTATGATACTATGATACTATAGACACTATGATACTATAGACACTATGATACTATAGACACTATGATACTATAGACACTGTGATACTATGATACTATGATACTATAGACACTATGATACTATAGACACTATAGACACTATGATACTATAGACACTATGATACTATAGACACTATGATACTATGATACTATGATACTATAGACACTATGATACTATGATACTATAGACACTATGATACTATAGACACTATGATACTATAGACACTATGATACTAAACAGACACTATGATACTATAGATACTATGATACTAAACAGACACAATGATACACTAAACACTGACTGACACAAACTGAATGGATGAGATATGAAAGGGACACTGACAGACACAAACTGAATGAATGAAATATGACAGGGACACTGACAGACACAAACTCTCCAACACCCTATCCCCAAAATATACACAAAATATACAAAATATGACAAAGCGAAAACCAAAACAAACATCTTCACTTCAAACATTCATCCCCAAACAGTCAGACAGACGATCGCTCCTATCACGGTGAGATGAAACAGGAGTTGTACATCAATGTAAGAATCCTTGACCCTTCTCTGCCCTCCTCTTCACTGTCACCCTGTGCCTCTCTCCTCTCCCTCTCCGCTCCTCTTAGTTTGACTGATGTGACGCGGCCTGTAACAAAGTGTCATGCCGAACGAGGAGCCAATCTCAGTGGCCGGCACCAGGTGATGTGAGCCCGGGAGATAACGTTCTGTTCAAGTGTCTCTCTGCTGGCTAGGCAAAGTTAATCGTCGCCGCCTGTGATTTTGATCGATGGTGTGTGGCAGATAGAGTCCTCAACCGAGTGAGGCGCTTAATAAATCCTGACTCAGACAAACAGAGTTTGAGGCCTGTTGAGGAGTGACTGGAAAAGACAGCTATTGATTGGAGGAGGGCAGCGGGGGGGAGGGCTAGTGGACCCAATAGGCCAAACAATAGTTTTGAACGCGCACCGCTGACTTAGCAGAAATATAAAGCGATTGAAGGCTGGGAAAGAGAGGAGGGGAGAAGGAGGGAGGGGAGAAGGAGGGTTGGGGAGAAGGAGGGAGGGGAGAAGGAGGGAGGGAGGGGAGAAGGAGGGAGGGGAGAAGGAGGGTTGGGGGATGTCGGACAACTGTTTCAAAAAGTAAAAGTGAATTTGTTCTCTCCGGGGTCTAGAGAGAACTCAACATTGTGAATAGGATTTATGCGAGATCTGCAGTGAGAGAACTGACAAACATCACTGCCCTAGCGGTGAGGCCAGAGGGATATTCCTGATTGCATTGAGAACATCATATAGAAATAACTTGCATCAAAATAACCCAAAGTCAGGAGGTTGTGGTTGATTCTCATCAGCCCATCCAATCCCCCTCAATCTCACACCGTCTACTTCTCTCCTGCCTTCGTCTCTATGTCTGGACAAAAGTTAGACATGGTTAATAGATAGATGGTGTCTGATGCGTAGGCTGCCGAAACAGACAGACACAAAGTGCTATGAGACAATATTGTATGTTCCTTTTAGCATATGACTCTTCCTGGCAACACACAACTGTACAACACTGACAGCAATTAACTTTAAAAGCTTATGCAATCCACTTAAAAAAACACTGCACTTTTCACCATTGAAGATTCAACAGCTTCTACCCCCAAGCCATAAGACTCCTGATCAGCTAATCATGGCTACCTGGACTATTTGCACTGCCCCCCCCACCCCCACCCCCCACCCCATCCTTTTTACGCTGCTGCTACTCTGTTAATTATTTATGCATTGTCACTTTAACTCTACCCACATGTACATATTACTTCAACTACCTCAACTAGCCGGTGCCCCCGCACATTGACTCTGTACCGGTACCCCCCTGTATATATAGCCTCCCTACTGGTATTTTATTTTACTTCTGCTCTTTTTTTCTCAACACTTTTTTGTTGTTGTTTTATTTTACTTTTTTATAAAAAAAATAATCCATTGTTGGTTAAGGGCTGTAAGTAAGCATTTCACTGTAATGTCTACACCTGTTGTATTCGGCGCATGTGGCCAATAAAATTTGATTTGATTTGATTTGATTTGAAGCTAAAAGGGACATGAAAGAGAGACGGGAAGAAAGAGAGAGAGACGGGGAGAGAGAGAGAGGTATAGAGAGATTGAGGGGGATAGAGAGAGAGAGGGTAACAGACAGACAGAACAAGAGAACAAGCGACCGATAGATGTAGTTGATATACACAGAACCAGTCAAAAGTTTGGACACACCTACTCATTCAAGGGTTTTTCTTTATTTTTTACTATGTTATACATTGTAGAATTATAGTGAAGACATCACAACTATGAAATAACACATATGGAATCATGTAGTAACCAAAAACGTGTTAAACAAATAAACATATATTTTATATGTGAGATTCTTCAAATAGCCACCCTTTGCCTTGATGACAGCTTTGCACACTCTTGGCATTCTCTCAACCAGCTTCGCCTGGAATGCTTTTCCAACAGTCTTGAAGTAGTTCCCACATATGCTGAGCACTTGTTGGCAGCTTTACCTTCACTCTGCCGTCCGACTCATCCCAAGCCATCTCAATTGGGTTGAGGTCGGGTGATTGTGGAGGCCAGGATATCTGATGCAGCATTCCATCGCTCTCCTTCTTGGTAAAATAGCCCTTACACAGCCTGGAGGTGTGTTGGGTCACTGTCCTGTTGAAAACAAATGATAGTCCCACTAAGCCCAAACCAGATTGGATGGCGGATCGCTGCAGAATGCTGTGGTAGCCATGCTGGTTAAGTGTTATCAGCAAAGCACCCCCACACCATAACACCTCCTCCTCATCTCACAAAGACACGGCGGTTGGAACCAAATATCTCAAATTAAGGACACATTTCCACCGGTCTAATGTCCATTGCTCATGTTTCTTGGCCCAAGCAGGTCTCTTCTTCTTATTGGTGTCCTTTAGTAGTGGTTTCTTTGCAGCGATTCGACCATGAAGGCCTGATTCACACAGTCAACTTTGAACAGTTGATGTTGAGATGTGTCTGTTACTTGAACTCTGTGAAGCATTTATTTGGGCTGCAATTTCTGAGGCTGATAACTCTATTAAACTTCTCATCTACAGCAGAGGTAACTCTGGGTCTTCCATTCCTGTGGTGGTCCTCATGAGAGCCAGTTTCATCATAGCGCTTGATGGTTTTTGTGACTGCACTTGAAGAAACTTTCAAAATTCTTGAAATATTCCGTATTGATTGACCTTCATGTCTTAAAGAAATGATGGACTGTCATTTCTCTTTACTTATTTGAGCTGTTCTTGCCATAATATGGACTATTTTACCAAATAGGGCTATCTTCTGTATACACCCCCTACCTTGTCACAACACAACTGATTGGCTCAAACGCATTAAGAAGGAAAGAAATTCCACAAATCAACTTTTAAGAAGGCACACCTGTTAATTGAAATACATTCCAGGTGACTACCTCATGAAGCTGGTTGAGAGAATGCCAAGAGTGGTTACTACATCATTCCATATGTTTTATTTCATAGTTTTGATGTCTTCACTATTATTCTACATTGTAAAAAATAGTAAAAATTAAGAAAAACCCTTGAATGAGTAGGTGTGTCTAAACTTTTGACTGGTACTGTACATATGTATATACAGTATATATACTGAACAAAAATATAAATGCAACATGCAGCAATGTCAAAGATTTTACTGAGTTACAGTTCATATGAGGAAATCAGTCAATTGAAATAAATTAATTAGGCCCTAATCTATGTATTTCACATGGGTAGCCAATCAGAATGAGATTTTCTTCACAAAATGGCTTTGTTTACAGACACAAATACTCCTCAGCACACCCCACCCCCGATGATCCCGCAGGTGAAGAAACCGGATGTGAAGGTTCTGGGCTGGCTTGGTTACACGTGGTCTTTGGTTATGAGGCCGATTGGATGTACTACCAAATTCTATAAAACGACGTTGGAGGTGGCTTATGGTAGAGAAACGCATATTAAATTCTCTGGCAACAGCTCTGGTGGACATTCCTACAGTCAGCGTGCCAATTGCACGCTCCCTCAAAAGTGTGAGACATCTGTGGCATTGTGTTTGGTGAGCTCTACGGACAATTCCTTCGACCTCATGGCTTGGTTTTTGCTCTGACATGTACTGTCAACTGTGGGACCTTATATAGACAGCTGTGTGCCTTTCCAAATCATGTCCAATCAATTGAATAAACCACAGGTGAACTCCAATAAAGCAGTAGAAACATATCAACGATGAGCAATGGAAACAGGATGCACCTGAGCTCAATTTCGAGTCTCATATCAAAGGGTCTGAATACTTATTTTTAATAAATTTGCAAAAAAATCTAAAAACCTGTTTTTGCTTTGTCATTGGATTGATGAGAATGTAAAAAAAAAACTTTACAAAATGTGGAAAAGTCAAAGGGTCTGAATACTTTCCGAATGCACTGTATACATACACTATATATATACCGTACAACTCTGTCACATTTCGGTGCCATGCGTTTGTCCTTGATGTGATTATCTATGACGGGTGTTAGAGAAACATTATCAACGGTCTGCGTACCATCTCACTGCCATTCATCACTGGTTCACTCTACACCGTTAAAGGTTGTTTTTTGGGGTAGTGTATCTGAATTGGATGGCATCATCCGTTTTAAAGGTAGTTTTCATGATCATTTATTCAGGTTGAAAGACACATGCGTTTCGATCAAAGGTATTTGTCTTAGCTGATATTTGCGCATGAAAATTAACCTGAAATTGCTATAGGATAATAATGTTCTCATCCTCTATATGAAGTCATAATGTTCTCCTCCTCTATATGAAGTCATAATGTTCTCCTCCTCTATATGAAGCCATAATATTCTCCTCCTCTATATGAAGCCATAATATTCTCCTCCTCTATATGAAGCCATAATATTCTCCTCCTCTATATGAAGCCATAATATTCTCCTCCTCTATATGAAGCCATAATATTCTCCTCCTCTATATGAAGTCATAATGTTCTCCTCCTCTACATGTATTTTATTACTTTACTTACTTGGCTAATAATATTGCTCACTGTGCGTTACAAGGAGTACCACTTACAATAAACGGCTTCAGAATAGTGGAATTTTTATTAGACAATTATACCAGACAATCCCTACTCACACTCTACAATATTGCAATAATAAGCAGGAGGATGGGAGAGATGTTGAAAGAAAGGGAGAGAGAAATATATATATATATATATATATATATATATATATAGAGGGAGAGACAGATCAAAAGAGCGAGACAGCAATAGAGAGAGAGAGACAGAGACAGAGAGAAAGAGAGATTGACAGGGATAGAGAAAGAGTGCAAGAGACAGAAAGAGAGAGAAAGAGAGGAAGAGAGAGGAAGAGAGAAAGAGAGAGAAAGGGAGAGAAAGGGAGAGAAAGGGAGAGAAAGGGAGAGAAAGGGAGAGAAAGGGAGAGAAAGGGAGAGAAAGGGAGAGAAAGGGAGAGAAAGGGAGAGAAAGAGAGAGAAAGGGAGAGAAAGGGAGAGAAAGGGAGAGAAAGGGAGAGAAAGGGAGAGAAAGGGAGAGAGTTATTGGAGCCCTATTGCCACGGACACAGAGTATGTGACCAGCCTACCAATGCCTCTATGAATTATGGGAAAACCTTGGCAGCAAAACGCTTATTTAACGCCACTGTCCAGTCTTTGAGAAATGGGTCACTGCACATTCACACACACACACACACACACACACACACACACACACACACACACACACACACACACACACACACACACACACACACACAGGAAATGTATGTAAAATCCACCCATGCCATAATTTCCTCCAACTTTCCACAGCAATAAGCAAAGAGCAAATGCTCTTGGGATGGATGAATGAAGGATGTCTGGAAACCAAAGGATGGATAACAGGGCCATAACCTATTCCTGTGGTTCCAACCAAACTATGAACACACACACACACACACACACACACACACACACACACACACACACACACAGGCATGCACGCAAACATACACACACTCCGTCAGATTGTTTTATGTCGGAAGTACTTGAGGGAGCGAATGACTTGTAGCCAACAGCTCCAAATGATAGATCCCCCTGTCCAGCCCTGGGGTAGAGTACAGCCCTGTCCAGCCCTGGGGTAGAGTACAGCCCTGTCCAGCCCTGGGGTAGAGTACAGCCCTGTCCAGCCCTGGGGTAGAGTACAGCCCTGTCCAGCCCTGGGGTAGAGTACAGCCCTGTCCAGCCCTGGGGTAGAGTACAGCCCTGTCCAGCCCTGGGGTAGAGTACAGCCCTGTCCAGCCCTGGGGTAGAGTACAGCCCTGTCCAGCCCTGGGGTAGAGTACAGCCCTGTTCAGCCCTGGGGTAGAGTACAGCCCTGTCCAGCCCTGGGGTAGAGTACAGCCCTGTCCAGCCCTGGGGTAGAGTACAGCCCTGTCCAGCCCTGGGGTAGAGTACAGCCCTG
>NC_059207.1:59560442-59600442 GCF_020615455.1 Coregonus clupeaformis | reverse complement strand
GGTAAATGACAGTGTATTAGGTACACCCATTTAGTACTGGGTCGGACCCCACTTTGCCTCCTGAAATGCCTGAATTCTTCGGGGCCTTCTACAAGGTATCGGAGACGTTCCACAGGGATGTTGGTCCATGCTGATACGATGGCAGACTGCTGCAGATTGGACGGCGGTATATTCATTCTGCGGACAGTCCGTGACCACACACCTCTCCAAAGTGTGCGCAGTTCCTAAGTCATTTCAATGCACTTTTACGACTCAAAAGAGAGACTTCAACCATAAGGTGCCTTTCTGTTCTCTCCTAGCTGGGCCGTTGAGACACTAGAGCAGCATACTGGTGGTTGTTTTGTGTGCAACACAGCACAGCAATCCGCGCCATGGCACAATTATTGTTGTTGTTTACAAAATCCAAAAACGTTCCATTACATATCGCAATCTGGGTCAGATGGGAATATTGCCAACATATTTGTTCATCTACCTCAACGAAAAAAAAAAAAACATTATCATTGAAACAGTGAATCAGTAATACTTAATTTGAAGGTCACGTAATATTAAGTGCTTATGAATCATTATCAAATCATCTGCTACAATGATCCTTCACCTACCTATTATCTACTCAATGAATGACATCTCAACGGAAAACTCAGTCAGGCAAACCCACTAACCCAGTCATAGAAATCATTTCATACAGTAAGCCTCAAGCGTTCCAGGTCTCAGAGCCCCATTCCCTTAAACAGCTTACAACTCCCAAGGTAACAACCCCCAGGGGATAGTAGTTACAACCCCCAAAGGATAGTAGTTACAACCCCCAAGGGATAGTAGTTACAACCCCCAAGAGATAGTAGTTACAACCCCCAAGAGATAGTAGTTACAACCCCCAAAGGATAGTAGTTACAACCCCCAAGAGAATAGTAGTAACAACCCCCAAAGGATAGTAGTTACCACCCCCAAGAGATAGTAGTTACAACCCCCAAAGGATAGTAGTTACAACCCCCAAGAGATAGTAGTTACAATCCCCAAGAGATAATAGTTACAATGCCCAAGAGATAGTAGTTACAACCCCCAAGAGATAGTAGTTACAACCCCCAATAGATAGTAGTTACAACCCCCAAGATATAGTAGTTACAACCCCCAAGGGATAGTCATAACAACCCCAAAGGATAGTAGTTACAACTCCCAAGAGATAGTAGTTACAACCCCCAAGAGATAGTGGTTACAACCCCCAAGAGATAGTGGTTACAACCCCCAAGAGATAGTAGTTACAACCCCCAAGGGATAGTCATAACAACCCCCAAAGGAAAGTAGTTACAACCCCTAAGAGAATAGTAGGAACAACCCCCAAAGGATAGTAGTTACAACCCCCAAGAGATAGTGGTTACAACCCCCAAGGGATAGTAGTTACAACCCCCAAAGTATAGTAGTTACAACCCCCAAGAGATAGTCATAACAACCCCCAAAGGATAGTAGTTACAACCCCCAAGAGATAGTAGTTACAACCCCCAAGGGATAGTCATAACAACCCCCGAAGGATAGTAGTTACAACCCCCAAGAGATAGTAGTTACAACCCCCAAGGGATAGTCATAACAACCCCCAAAGTAAAGTAGTTACAACCCCCAAGAAATAGTAGTTACAACCCCCAAGAGATAGTAGTTACAACCCCCAAGGGATAGTAATTACAACCCCCAAGAGATAGTAGTTACAACCCCCAAGGGATAGTAGTTACAACCCCCAAGGGATAGTAGTTACAATCCCCAAGAGATAGTAGTTACAACCCCCAAGGGATAGTAGTTACAACCCCCAAGAGATAGTAGTTACAACCCCCAAGAGATAGTAGTTACAACCCCCAAGAGATAGTAGTTACAACCCCCAAGGGATAGTAGTTACAACCCCCAAGAGATAGTAGTTACAACCCCCAAAGGATAGTAGTTACAACCCCCAAGAGATAGTAGTTACAACCCCCAAGAGATAGTAGTTACAACCCCCAAAGGATAGCAGTTACAACCCCCAAGAGATAGTAGTTACAACCCCCAAGAGATAGTAGTTACAACCCCCAAGGGATAGTAGTTACTATCCCCAAGGGATAGTAGTTACAACCCCCAAGGGATAGCAGTTACAACCCTCAAGAGATAGTAGTTACAACCCCCAAGAGATAGTAATTACAACCCGCCAAGGATCACATAGTGCTTCTAGTGCTGTTCCCACCACTACATGACAGTTTGCAAAGCAGTCAGCAGCAAAAACTGAATTACAAGTCAAATGGCTGTGAGTTCCACTTAGTGCCAAGCGAGAGAATCAGAAATCAGCACCAGGCACTCTGCACTAAATTGGCTAGCATTGGGCGTTATTTACGTTGCCTCAGAGAGGGTGGGGGGTGATGGGGGAGAAAATCTATGTGGATACAAACACTATAATGGTGGAATAATGTGTTCCCTCGGATCAGAGGCACTGGAATGGTGGAATAATGTGTTCCCTCGGGTCAGAGGCACTATAATGGTAGAATAATGTGTTCCCTCGGGTTACAGGTACTATAATGGTAGAATAATGTGTTCCCTCGGGTCAGAGGCACTGGAATGGTGGAATAATGTGTTTCCTCGGATCAGAGGCACTGGAATGGTAGAATAATGTGTTCCCTTGGGTCAGAGGCACTGGAATGGTAGAATAATGTGATGCCTTGGGTTACAGGTACTGGAATGGTAGAATAATGGGGTCTGGAGTCTAGGAAGTCTGTTACACTGTCTGGTAAACTGGATACATAGTGGTGTCTGGGGTCTAGGACGTCTGTTACACTGCCTGGTAAACTGGATACATAGTGGGGTCTGGGGTCTAGGACGTCTGTTACACTGCCTGGTAAACTGGATACATAGTGGGGTCTGGGGTCTAGGAAGTCTGTTACACTGCCTGGTAAACTGAATACATAGTGGGGTCTGGGGTCTAGGAAGTCTGTTACACTGCCTGGTAAACTGGATACATAGTGGGGTCTGGGGTCTAGGAAGTCTGTTACACTGCCTGGTAAACTGGATACATAGTGGGGTCTGGGGTCTAGGACGTCTGTTACACTGCCTGGTAAACTGGATACATAGTGGGGTCTGGGGTCTAGGACGTCTGTTACACTGCCTGGTAAACTGGATACATAGTGGGGTCTGGGGTCTAGGAAGTCTGTTACACTGCCTGGTAAACTGGATACATAGTGGGGTCTGGGGTCTAGGACGTCTGTTACACTGCCTGGTAAACTGGATACATAGTGGGGTCTGGGGTCTAGGACGTCTGTTACACTGCCTGGTAAACTGGATACATGGTGGAAACATAGTGGAACGCTAACAAACATGTAGGAATAGACGGACACACACACTCACACCCACACACACACACACACACACACACACACACACACACACACACACACACACACACACACACACACACACACACACACACACACACACACACACACACACACACACACACACACACACACACACACACACATACACACACAAACTCAGGCTGACACATCCTCCTCCCCTCTCTCCCATTGGGCCACAGACCAGTCCATCACAGGTGTCACAGGTTTCAATTAATGCTGACTCAAGCAGAATCCTCCAATCCCCGGACAGAGGGAACTAACCTCTTCCTCTGATTGGTTAAGGGATACTCCATCTCTTCAGTCATGGCGATTGCTAACACACACACACACACACACACACACACACACACACACACACACACACACACACACACACTCCCACAAATGTGCACACACACAGACACACACACACACACTCCCACACACACCCCCACACACACACACACACACACACAGCCACACACACACACACACACACACACACACACACACACACACACACACACACTCTCTGTTAGTCCAGAGGTATCCGTCAGACAGATTGATTGGATTGCAGTCCAGACCTTTATTTAGTGTAGAAGACCATGACTTGTGCTACACAGCGCAAAAACAAGGTTAGTCCCCCTACCGTTTATTTACCTGAACAGTGATAATGGCCTTGCAGAGTAGACTTGTTTTAAATAGACGATCATCAGTTGCTACATCCATTTTTGGACTTTTAAATTAATGATATACAGAACCAGTCAAGGGTTTTCTTTATTTTTTACTATTTTCTACATTGTAGAATAATAGTGAAAACATCAAAACTATGAAATAACACATATGGAATCATGTAGTAACCAAAAGAAGTGTAAAAAAAAATCAAAATATATTTCACATTTGAGATTCTTCAAAGTAGCCACCCTTTGCCTTGATGACAGATTTGCACACGCTTGCCATTCTCTCAACCAGCTTCATGAGGTAGTCACCTGGAATGCATTTCAAAGAACAGGTGTGCCTTCTTAAAGGTATATTTGTGGAATGCGTTTTTTAGCCAATCAATTGTGTTGTGACAAGGAAGGGGTGGTATACAGAAGATAGCCCTATTTGGTAAAAGACCAAGTCCATATTATGGCAAGAATAGATCAAATAAGCAAAGAGAAATGACAGTCCATCATTACTTTAAGACATGAAGGTCAGCCAATCCGGAAGATTTCAAGAACTTTGAACGTTTCTTCCAGTGCAGTCGCAAAAACCATCAAGCGCTATGATGAAACTGGATCTCATGAGGACCCTTGAATGAGTAGGTGTGTCCAAACACTATCTAGCCTCAAAACATGGTTAAAAATATAATTTTGATGTCATGGATGGTCAGTCCTTGCATCCATAGCTAAGTCTATGAATGTAACAGTGCTTATATTTGTCCAGCCCCATTCCTCAGCTTTTTACCGAAACAGGGGCGGGGAAATAATTTGTTATTGTTTTTACAGCTGATTGCTGCTTTAAGGTTAAACTGGTGAAAATTCCAGTGCTTGTGAATCCTCAACCTTAACCACCAACTCTCCATTCTCATGTAGCTTACCTACAACTCATAGACTCTGTCTCTCTCTCTCCAATATCTCCCCCTCTCGCCCTTCTCATCCATTCCCTTTCTCAACTAGATATTTATATACTGCTGTGTAACTAGATGTTTCTCTCTATGCTGCTGTGTAACTAGATGTTTCTCTCTATGCTGCTGTGTAACTAGATGTTTCTCTCTCTATGCTGCTGTGTAACTAGATGTTTCTCTCTATGCTGCTGTGTAACTAGATGTTTCTCTCTCTATGCTGCTGTGTAACTAGATGTTTCTCTCTATGCTGCTGTGTAACTAGATGTTTCTCTCTATGCTGCTGTGTAACTAGATGTTTCTCTCTCTATGCTGCTGTGTAACTAGATGTTTCTCTCTATGCTGCTGTGTAACTAGATGTTTCTCTCTATGCTGCTGTGTAACTAGATGTTTCTCTCTATGCTGCTGTGTAACTAGATGTTTCTCTCTATGCTGCTGTGTAACTAGATGTTTCTCTCTATGCTGCTGTGTAACTAGATGTTTCTCTCTATGCTGCTGTGTAACTAGATGTTTCTCTCTATGCTGCTGTGTAACTAGATGTTTCTCTCTATGCTGCTGTGTAACTAGATGTTTCTCTCTATGCTGCTGTGTAACTAGATGTTTCTCTCTATGCTGCTGTGTAACTAGATGTTTCTCTCTATGCTGCTGTGTAACTAGATGTTTCTCTCTATGCTGCTGTGTAACTAGATGTTTCTCTCTATGCTGCTGTGTAACTAGATGTTTCTCTCTATGCTGCTGTGTAACTAGATGTTTCTCTCTATGCTGCTGTGTAACTAGATGTTTCTCTCTATGCTGCTGTGTAACTAGATGTTTCTCTCTATGCTGCTGTGTAACTAGATGTTTCTCTCTATGCTGCTGTGTAACTAGATGTTTCTCTCTATGCTGCTGTGTAACTAGATGTTTCTCTCTATGCTGCTGTGTAACTAGATGTTTCTCTCTATGCTGCTGTGTAACTAGATGTTTCTCTCTATGCTGCTGTGTAACTAGATGTTTCTCTCTATGCTGCTGTGTAACTAGATGTTTCTCTCTATGCTGCTGTGTAACTAGATGTTTCTCTCTATGCTGCTGTGTAACTAGATGTTTCTCTCTCTATGCTGCTGTGTAACTAGATGTTTCTCTCTCTATGCTGCTGTGTAACTAGATGTTTCTCTCTCTATGCTGCTGTGTAACTAGATGTTTCTCTCTCTATGCTGCTGTGTAACTAGATGTTTCTCTCTCTATGCTGCTGTGTAACTAGATGTTTCTCTCTATGCTGCTGTGTAACTAGATGTTTCTCTCTATGCTGCTGTGTAACTAGATGTTTCTCTCTCTATGCTGCTGTGTAACTAGATGTTTCTCTCTATGCTGCTGTGTAACTAGATGTTTCTCTCTCTATGCTGCTGTGTAACTAGATGTTTCTCTCTATGCTGCTGTGTAACTAGATGTCTCTATGCTGCTGTGTAACTAGATGTTTCTCTCTCTATGCTGCTGTGTAACTAGATGTTTCTCTCTATGCTGCTGTGTAACTAGATGTTTCTCTCTCTATGCTGCTGTGTAACTAGATGTTTCTCTCTCTATGCTGCTGTGTAACTAGATGTTTCTCTCTATGCTGCTGTGTAACTAGATGTTTCTCTCTCTATGCTGCTGTGTAACTAGATGTTTCTCTCTATGCTGCTGTGTAACTAGATGTCTCTATGCTGCTGTGTAACTAGATGTTTCTCTCTCTATGCTGCTGTGTAACTAGATGTGTCTCTCTATGCTGCTGTGTAACTAGATGTTTCTCTCTCTATGCTGCTGTGTAACTAGATGTTTCTCTCTCATGCTGCTGTGTAACTAGATGTTTCTCTCTATGCTGCTGTGTAACTAGATGTTTCTCTCTTATGCTGCTGTGTAACTAGATGTTTCTCTCTATGCTGCTGTGTAACTAGATGTTTCTCTCTATGCTGCTGTGTAACTAGATGTTTCTCTCTCTATGCTGCTGTGTAACTAGATGTTTCTCTCTATGCTGCTGTGTAACTAGATGTTTCTCTCTATGCTGCTGTGTAACTAGATGTTTCTCTCTATGCTGCTGTGTAACTAGATGTTTCTCTCTATGCTGCTGTGTAACTAGATGTTTCTCTCTATGCTGCTGTGTAACTAGATGTTTCTCTCTATGCTGCTGTGTAACTAGATGTTTCTCTCTATGCTGCTGTGTAACTAGATGTTTCTCTCTATGCTGCTGTGTAACTAGATGTTTCTCTCTATGCTGCTGTGTAACTAGATGTTTCTCTCTATGCTGCTGTGTAACTAGATGTTTCTCTCTATGCTGCTGTGTAACTAGATGTTTCTCTCTCTATGCTGCTGTGTAACTAGATGTTTCTCTCTATGCTGCTGTGTAACTAGATGTTTCTCTCTATGCTGCTGTGTAACTAGATGTTTCTCTCTATGCTGCTGTGTAACTAGATGTTTCTCTCTATGCTGCTGTGTAACTAGATGTTTCTCTCTATGCTGCTGTGTAACTAGATGTTTCTCTCTATGCTGCTGTGTAACTAGATGTTTCTCTCTATGCTGCTGTGTAACTAGATGTTTCTCTCTATGCTGCTGTGTAACTAGATGTTTCTCTCTCTATGCTGCTGTGTAACTAGATGTTTCTCTCTATGCTGCTGTGTAACTAGATGTTTCTATACTGCTGTGTAACTAGATGTTTCTCTCTATGCTGCTGTGTAACTAGATGTTTCTCTCTATGCTGCTGTGTAACTAGATGTTTCTCTCTATGCTGCTGTGTAACTAGATGTTTCTCTCTATGCTGCCGTGTAACTAGATGTTTCTCTCTATGCTGCTGTGTAACTAGATGTTTCTCTCTATGCTGCTGTGTAACTAGATGTTTCTCTCTATGCTGCTGTGTAACTAGATGTTTCTCTCTATGCTGCTGTGTAACTAGATGTTTCTCTCTATGCTGCTGTGTAACTAGATGTTTCTCTCTCTATGCTGCTGTGTAACTAGATGTTTCTCTCTATGCTGCTGTGTAACTAGATGTTTCTCTCTATGCTGCTGTGTAACTAGATGTTTCTCTCTATGCTGCTGTGTAACTAGATGTTTCTCTCTCTATGCTGCTGTGTAACTAGATGTTTCTCTCTATGCTGCTGTGTAACTAGATGTTTCTCTCTATGCTGCTGTGTAACTAGATGTTTCTCTCTCTATGCTGCTGTGTAACTAGATGTTTCTCTCTATGCTGCTCTGTAACTAGATGTTTCTCTCTATGCTGCTGTGTAACTAGATGTTTCTCTCTCTATGCTGCTGTGTAACTAGATGTTTCTCTCTATACTGCTGTGTAACTAGATGTTTCTCTCTATGCTGCTGTGTAACTAGATGTTTCTCTCTATGCTGCTGTGTAACTAGATGTTTCTCTCTCTATGCTGCTGTGTAACTAGATGTTTCTCTCTATGCTGCTGTGTAACTAGATGTTTCTCTCTATGCTGCTGTGTAACTAGATGTTTCTCTCTATGCTGCTGTGTAACTAGATGTTTCTCTCTCTATGCTGCTGTGTAACTAGATGTTTCTCTCTATGCTGCTGTGTAACTAGATGTTTCTCTCTATGCTGCTGTGTAACTAGATGTTTCTCTCTATGCTGCTGTGTAACTAGATGTTTCTCTCTATGCTGCTGTGTAACTAGATGTTTCTCTCTATATGCTGCTGTGTAACTAGATGTTTCTCTCTATGCTGCTGTGTAACTAGATGTTTCTCTCTATGCTGCTGTGTAACTAGATGTTTCTCTCCATACTGCTGTGTAACTAGATGTTTCTCTCTATGCTGCTGTGTAACTAGATGTTTCTCTCTCTATGCTGCTGTGTAACTAGATGTTTCTCTCTCTATGCTGCTGTGTAACTAGATGTTTCTCTCTATGCTGCTGTGTAACTAGATGTTTCTCTCTATGCTGCTGTGTAACTAGATGTTTCTCTCTATGCTGCTGTGTAACTAGATGTTTCTCTCTATACTGCTGTGTAACTAGATGTTTCTCTCTATGCTGCTGTGTAACTAGATGTTTCTCTCTATGCTGCTGTGTAACTAGATGTTTCTCTCTATGCTGCTGTGTAACTAGATGTTTCTCTCTATGCTGCTGTGTAACTAGATGTTTTTCTCTCTATGCTGCTGTGTAACTAGATGTTTCTCTCTATGCTGCTGTGTAACTAGATGTTTCTCTCTATGCTGCTGTGTAACTAGATGTTTCTCTCTATGTTGCTGTGTAACTAGATGTTTCTCACTATGCTGCTGTGTAACTAGATGTTTCTCTCTATGCTGCTGTGTAACTAGATGTTTCTCTCTATGCTGCTGTGTAACTAGATGTTTCTCTCTATGCTGCTGTGTAACTAGATGTTTCTCTCTATGCTGCTGTGTAACTAGATGTTTCTCTCTATGCTGCTGTGTAACTAGATGTTTCTCTCTATGCTGCTGTGTAACTAGATGTTTCTCTCTATTCTGCTGTGTAACTAGATGTTTCTCTCTATGCTGCTGTGTAACTAGATGTTTCTCTCTCTATGCTGCTGTGTAACTAGATGTTTCTCTCTATGCTGCTGTGTAACTAGATGTTTCTCTCTCTATGCTGCTGTGTAACTAGATGTTTCTCTCTATGCTGCTGTGTAACTAGATGTTTCTCTCTATGCTGCTGTGTAACTAGATGTTTCTCTCTATGCTGCTGTGTAACTAGATGTTTCTCTCTATGCTGCTGTGTAACTAGATGTTTCTCTCTATGCTGCTGTGTAACTAGATGTTTCTCTCTCTATGCTGCTGTGTAACTAGATGTTTCTCTCTATGCTGCTGTGTAACTAGATGTTTCTCTCTATGCTGCTGTGTAACTAGATGTTTCTCTCTATGCTGCTGTGTAACTAGATGTTTCTCTCTATGCTGCTGTGTAACTAGATGTTTCTCTCTATGCTGCTGTGTAACTAGATGTTTCTCTCTATGCTGCTGTGTAACTAGATGTTTCTCTCTATGCTGCTGTGTAACTAGATGTTTCTCTCTATGCTGCTGTGTAACTAGATGGTTTATCTAGTAATCTATGGTCTCTATTTCTCTATCAGGTTGATCTAGTAATCTATGGGCTCTATTTCTCTATCAGTGTCACGGTCGTTCATAGACGGGACGGACCAAGGCGCAGCGTGATATGCATACATGTTTATTTAAACTTAATAAACACTCGACAAAACAATAAACGAAACGTGACGTCGGAAGGCTATACACACAAGCCAAACTCACCGAGCACAAAACAAGATCCCACAATACAGGCAGGAAAACTGGCTGCCTAAGTATGATCCCCAATCAGAGACAACGAGCGACAGCTGCCTCTGATTGGGAACCACACCCGGCCAACATAGAAATACAAACATAGAATCAACACACACATGATATTCACACCCTGACCAAACTAACTAGAGTCTGAAGATACTCCAGGTATCTAATAGGAAGGGTGAAGATACTCCAGGTATCACTACTCAAACTAATAGGAAGGGTGAAGATACTCCAGGTATCACTACTCAAACTAATAGGAAGGGTGAAGATACTCCAGGTATCACTACTCAAACTAATAGGAAGGGTGAAGATACTCCAGGTATCACTGCTCAATAGGAAGGGTGAAGATACTCCAGGTATCACTACTCAAACTAATAGGAAGGGTGAAGATACTCCAGGTATCACTACTCAAACTAATAGGAAGGGTGAAGATACTCCAGGTATCACTACTCAAACTAATAGGAAGGGTGAATATACTCCAGGTATCACTACTCAAACTAAAAGGAAGGGTGAAGATACTCCAGGTATCACTGCTCAATAGGAAGGGTGAAGATACTCCAGGTATCACTGCTCAATAGGAAGGGTAAAGGTATTTTTTATTTTATTTTTTATTTGTCCTTTATTTAACTAGGCAAGTCTGTTAAGAACAAATGCTTATTTACAATGATGGCCTACACCAGGTATCACTGCTCAAACTAACAGGAAGTGTGAAGGTACTCCAGGTATCACTGCTCAACAGGAAGGGTGAAGGTACTCCAGGTATCACTGCTCAACAGGAAGGGTGAAGGTACTCCAGGTATCACTGCTCAACAGGAAGGGTGAAGGTACTCCAGGTATCACTGCTCAAACTAACACTGCATTCTGTCCTCTCTTCCATGTTACTCTACCTGCAATGGTGACCACTGGCCACGCTGGGCGATCCATTCATTATCACTGATGCTGGCAAACCAATGGCTAGATACTGGTTTTCATCACGGCTCCGTCTCCTCTTCCAACGCTGTGGAAAATCTCCTGAGCTATATGCAGCCCATTCATTTGGCATCGGCGCTGCTTCATCGGCTTCTCTATCTGTTCCTAGCATCCACACTGGAGATCACGGGGCGTCGGTCCTCTGCTTCCTACCAACGCTATATTAGATGAATTGCCAAGGATATTAAACACCATCCCTTACATGGTAGGCTATGTCGGCATTCAGCCCACAGTCAATAGCATTGATTTGGTGGTTGTCGTGATGAAGTTATATTGGCACAGGTGGTTGCTTTAGGTTGCGTGTTAGATAGTCAGGCTACTCCTGTAGTTCAGTGAGAGCACCCGGCGTCTCTAGGGCGTCTACGTTGGCAAGATGAGCAGACAGTTCCCTGGACCGGGCTAGCTGAAACAATAGAACAATAACAGCCAAATGCCTGTTCCCTCAACTTGACGTAGACCGCATGCACGTGCTAGTCGGAACTAGGAAACTCAGAAATGTCCAACTTTGCTAACTGGTTGAATGCAGCACATGTATGAGTTGGATATTTCAGAGTTTCCTAGTTCCGACTAGCAGGTGAACACAGCTTTAGACCTGTCATAGTCCCTTGTCGCCAGTTTGGCACTAGTTACCACAGCAACAAAGTCAACATTGGCTGTACCTTAAAAATGCAGAAAAACAAGAATTCCCTTTTTGGTCTTAATTTAAGGGTTAAGCAGTGTGGTTAAGGTTAGGTTTAAGGTTAGTGTTAGGTTTAAAATCAGATTTTAAGAAGACAAATTGTAGAAATAGGTGATGTTTAGCCATGATTGTTGTGTGTGTGTGTGTGTGTGTGTGTGTGTGTGTGTGTGTGTGTGTGTGTGTGTGTGTGTGTGTGTGTGTGGGGCAACAGTACTCTAAGTGAGACCGCGTGGAGGTAATCATAATCAAATGTAATTTGTCACGAACAACAGTTTATAAAAGGTATAAAAGGGGCAGTGAAATGCAGGAAGCTGGGAACAGGGAGTCTGTCGGCACCATCATCTTGAATGCTTGAATCACATTCATTAATTACATCCAGAGCAAAGACAGCTGTCAGAGTGACGGTCACACACACACACACACACACACACACACACACACACACACACACACACACACACACACACACACACACACACACACACACACACACACACACACACACACATACACACACACACACACACACACATACACACACACATACACACACACACACACACACACACACACACACACAAAAGCTAAATAAAGCCAGAGACAGGACATGCTGATTTCCTGCAGGTCATAGCATAGTAAATATTTTAACCAGCACCAAGCCCCACCCTCTCCCCGTCTGCTCCACACAAGACGTCCCCCTGGGCTGGGTACTCACCACTGGGATGACCTTTCTGCACTGCTGACCTCCAGCAGTTGACCAACCAACCAACCAACCAGCACCATACCCCACCCTCTCCCAATCCCTCCCCCACATAGAAACTGGGTACTCACCACTTCCAGTTGCCCCTCAGCATCCCTACCTCCAGCAGTTTACCAACCATCAACCATCATACCCAAGCCTCTCCCCGTCCCCTCTCCATAAAATGTCCCCTTCGGCTGGGTACTCACCACTGGGAGGACCCGTCCGTGCCGCTGACCTCCAGCAGGTCATAGTCGTCCTCCAGTGTGAAGTCAGAGAAGACCAGGGCGATGGTGTCTCCAGGCTCAGCCAGGACGGTCCAGGTACAGTCTGCGTTGTTGCTGTACTCCCCTGGGTAGTTGGGGCTGGTGATCACACCACTCTGGCCTCGCAACGTACCCCCACAACCATCATCCGCTGGGGGGAGAGAGAAGAGAGACACAGGTTAGACAGAGAAGAAAGAGAGAGACACGTTAGAAACAGGAATGGTAAGCGTACATGTCTATTTCATATTGTGAGGTAGTGTTGTCACGATTACAATATTTTACTAACGATACTATACCAGGGCAAGTATCACGATACCGAGTAGTATCACGACACCATGGGGGAACAATTCAGTGGCCTAGTGTCCTATTCGCCCCGTCCCCCTACGCTTGTTCCCCTTTTCTAAATGTTATGTGCATGTGCTACACAAAAAAACCTGTCACTGATATTCACACTTCTACTGAATACAACACATATTGAAATAACTTCACACTGTTCACTGATATTCACACTTCTACTAAATACAACACATATTGAATTAACTACACACTGCTCACTGATATTCACACTTCTCCTCAATACAACACACATTGAATTTTATTTCACACTGTTCACTATATTAAAATACTACAGAAAATGCCTGATTTGCTCATATTCATATTTGCATAGGCTGTGACCTGTGACTTGGCTGGAGGAGGGAGGAAGGAATATCCATGAATAATGACCTGTGATTGGCTGGAGGAGGGAGGAAGGAATATCCATGAATAATGACCTGTGACTTGGCTGGAGGAGGGAGGAAGGAATATCCATGAATAATGACCTGTGATTGGCTGGAGGAGGGAGGAAGGAATATCCATGAATAATGACCTGTGATTGGCTGGAGGAGGGAGGAAGGAATATCCATGAATAATGACCTGTGATTGGCTGGAGGAGGGAGGAAGGAATATCCATGAATAATGACCTGTGATTAGCTGGAGGAGGGAGGAAGGAATATCCATGAATAATGACCTGTGATTGGCTGGAGGAAGGAATATCCATGAATAATGACCTGTGATTGGCTGGAGGAGGGAGGAAGGAATATCCATGAATAATGACCTGTGATTGGCTGGAGGAGGGAGGAAGGAATATCCATGAATAATGACCTGTGATTGGCTGGAGGAGGGAGGAAGGAATATCCATGAATAATGACCTGTGATTGGCTGGAGGAGGGAGGAAGGAATATCCATGAATAATGACCTGTGATTGGCTGGAGGAGGGAATATCCATGAATAATGACCTGTGATTGGCTGGAGGATGGAATATCCATGAATAATGACCTGTGATTGGCTGGAGGAGGGAATATCCATGAATAATGACCTGTGATTGGCTGGAGGAGGGAGGAAGGAATATCCATGAATAATGACCTGTGATTGGCTGGAGGAGGGAATATCCATGAATAATGACCTGTGATTGGCTGGAGGAGGGAGGAAGGAATATCCATGAATAATGACCTGTGATTGGCTGGAGGAAGGAATATCCATGAATAATGACCTGTGATTGGCTGGAGGAGGGAGGAAGGAATATCCATGAATAATGACCTGTGATTGGCTGGAGGAAGGAATATCCATGAATAATGACCTGCATGTCATTGTGGCAGTAAGTGGAAAACCCTGCATGAAACCTTTACTCTTTAATTAACACAGAGACTAACATACTATCCATCCCTCACACACTCTCCCTCCCTCACAGACTCTCCATCCCTCACACACTCTACCTTCCTCACATACTATCCCTCCCTCACACACTATCCATCCCTCACACACTCTCCATCCCTCACACACTCTCCCTCCCTCACATACTATCCCTCCCTCACACACTCTCCATCCCTCACACACTATCCATCCCTCACACACTCTCCATCCCTCACACACTCTCCCTCCCTCACACACTATCCCTCCCTCACACACTCTCCCTCCCTCACACACTATCCCTCCCTCACACACTCTCCCTCCCTCACACACTCTCCCTCCCTCACAGACTCTCCATCCCTCACAGACTCTCCATCCCTCACATACTATCCCTCCCTCACACACTCTCCCTCCCTCACACACTCTCCCTCCCTCACACACTATCCCTCCCTCACACACTCTCCCTCCCTCACACACTATCCCTCCCTCACACACTCTCCCTCCCTCACACACTCTCCATCCCTCACAGACTCTCCCTCCCTCACACACTCTCCATCCCTCACAGACTCTCCCTCCCTCACACACTCTCCATCCCTCACACACTCTCCATCCCTCACACACTCTCCCTCCCTCACACACTCTCCCTCCCTCACATACTATCCATCCCTCACACACTCTCCATCCCTCACACACTCTCCATCCCTCACAGACTCTCCCTCCCTCACACACTCTCCATCCCTCACAGACTCTCCCTCCCTCACACACTCTCCATCCCTCACACACTCTACCTTCCTCACAGACTCTCCCTCCCTCTCCCTCCCTCACACACTCTCCATCCCTCACACACTCTCCCTCCCTCACACACTCTCCATCCCTCACACACTCTCCCTCCCTCACATACTCTCCCTCCCTCACATACTATCCATCCCTCACATACTATCCATCCCTCACACACTCTCCCTCCCTCACATACTATCCATCCCTCACATACTATCCATCCCTCACATACTCTCCCTCCCTCACACACTCTCCCTCCCTCACACACTCTCCATCCCTCACATACTATCCATCCCTCACACACTCTCCATCCCTCACATACTCTCCATCCCTCACACACTCTCCATCCCTCACATACTATCCATCCCTCACACACTCTCCATCCCTCACACACTATCCATCCCTCACACACTCTCCATCCCTCACATACTATCCATCCCTCACACACTCTACCTTCCTCACACACTCTCCCTCACATACTATCCATCCCTCACACACTCTCCCTCCCTCACATACTATCCATCCCTCACACACTCTCCATCCCTCACACACTCTACCTTCCTCACAGACTATCCATCCCTCACACACTCTCCATCCCTCACACACTCTCCATCCCTCACATACTATCCATCCCTCACACACTCTACCTTCCTCACACACTCTCCATCCCTCACACACTCTCCATCCCTCACACACTCTCCCTCCCTCGCACACTCTCCATCCCTCACACACTCTCCCTCCCTCACATACTCTCCATCCCTCACACACTCTCCATCCCTCACACACTCTCCCTCCCTCACACACTCTCCCTCCCTCACACACTCTCCATCCCTCGCACACTCTCCCTCCCTCGCACACTCTCCATCCCTCACACACTCTCCCTCCCTCACACACTCTCTTTCCCTCACAGACTCTCCCTCCCTCACACACTCTCCCTCCCTCACACACTCTCCCTTCCTCACACACTCGCCCTCCCTCACACACTCTCCCTCCCTCACACACTCTCCCTCCCTCACAGACTCTCCATCCCTCACACTCTCCCTCCCTCACCCACTCTCCCTCCCTCACACACTCTCCTCCCTCGCACACTCTCCCTCCCTCACACACTCTCCCTCCCTCACACTCTCCCTTCCTCACACACTCTCCCTCCCTCACAGACTCTCCTTCCCTCACACACTCTCTCTCCCTCACACATTCTCCTTCCTCACACACTCTCCCTCCCTCACAGACTCTCCCTCCCTCACACACTCTCCCTCCCTCACACATTCTCCTTCCTCACACACTCTCCCTCCCTCACACACTCTCCCTCCCGCACAGACTCTCCCTCCCTCACAGACTCTCCCTCCCTCACACACTCTCCCTCCCTCACACACTCTCCCTCCCTCACACACTCTCCCTCCCTCGCACACTCTCCCTCCCTCGCACACTCTCCATCCCTCGCACACTCTCCCTCCCTCGCACACTCTCCATCCCTCACAGACTCTCCCTCCCTCACACACTCTCCCTCCCTCACACACTCTCCATCCCTCACACACTCTCCCTCCCTCACACACTCTCCATCCCTCACACACTTTCCATCCCTCACACACTCTCCATCCCTCACACACTCTCCCTCCCTCACAGACTCTCCCTCCCTCACAGACTCTCCCTCCCTCACACACTCTCCCTTCCTCACACACTCTCCCTCCCTCACAGACTCTCCCTCCCTCACACACTCTCCCTCCCTCACAGACTCTACCTCCCTCACACACTCTCCCTCCCTCACACACTCTCCATCCCTCACACTCTCCCTCCCTCGCACACTCTCCATCCCTCGCACACTCTCCATCCCTCGCACACTCTCCCTCCCTCGCACACTCTCCCTCCCTCACACACTCTCCCTCCCTCACACTCTCCCTCCCTCACACCTCTCCCTCCCTCACACACTCTCCCTCCCTCACACATCTCCCTCCCTCACACACTCTCCCTCCCTCACACACTCGCCATCCCTCACACTCTCCCTCCCTCACACACTCTCCCTCCCTCACACTCTCCCTCCCTCACACACTCTCCCTCCCTCACACACTCTCCCTCCCTCACACACTCTCCCTCCCTCACAGACTCTCCCTCCCTCACACACTCTCCCTCCCTCACACACTCTCCCTCCCTCACACACTCTCCCTCCCTCACAGACTCTCCCTCCCTCACACACTCTCCCTCCCTCACACACTCTCCCTCCCTCACACACTCTCCCTCCCTCACACACTCTCCTTCCTCACTCACTCTCCCTCCCTCACACACTCTCCCTCCCGCACAGACTCTCCCTCCCGCACAGACTCTCCCTCCCTCACACACTCTCCCTACCTCACACATTCTCCTTCCTCACACTCTCTCCCTCCCTCACACACTCTCCCTCCCTCACAGACTCTCCCTCCCTCACACACTCTCCCTCCCTCACACACTCTTCATCCCTCACACACTCTCCCTCCCTCACACACTCTACATCCCTCACACACTCTCCATCCCTCACACACTCTCCCTCCCTCACACACTCTCCCTCCCTCACAGACTCTCCCTCCCTCACAGACTCTCCCTCCCTCACACACTCTCCCTCCCTCACACACTCTCCCTCCCTCACACACTCTCCCTCCCTCACACACTCTCCCTCCCTCACACACTCTCCCTCCCTCACACACTCTCCATCCCTCGCACACTCTCCATCCCTCGCACACTCTCCCTCCCTCGCACACTCTCCATCCCTCGCACACTCTCCCTCCCTCACAGACTCTCCCTCCCTCACAGACTCTCCATCCCTCGCACACTCTCCCTCCCTCGCACACTCTCCCTCCCTCGCACACTCTCCATCCCTCGCACACTCTCCCTCCCTCGCACACTCTCTTTCCCTCACAGACTCTCCCTCCCTCACACACTCTCCCTCCCTCACACACTCGCCCTCCCTCACACTCTCCCTCCCTCACAGACTCTCCATCCCTCGCACACTCTCCCTCCCTCGCACACTCTCCCTCCCTCGCACACTCTCCCTCCCTCGCACACTCTCCCTCCCTCGCACACTCTCCCTCCCTCGCACACTCTCCCTCCCTCGCCTCTCCATCCCTCGCACACTCTCCCTCCCTCGCACACTCTCCCTCCCTCGCACACTCTCCCTCCCTCGCACTCTCCCTCCCTCGCACACTCTCCCTCCCTCGCACACTCTCCCTCCCTCACACACTCTCCCTCCCTCACACTCTCCCTCCCTCACACACTCTCCCTCCCTCACACACTCTCCCTCCCTCACACACTCTCCCTCCCTCACACACTCTCCCTCCCTCACACCTCTCCCTCCCTCACACTCTCCCTCCCTCACACACTCTCCCTCCCTCACACTCTCTCCTCCCTCACACACTCTCCCTCCCTCACACTCTCCCTCCCTCACACACTCTCCCTCCCTCACACTCTCCCTCCCTCACACTCTCCCTCCCTCACACACTCTCCCTCCCTCACACACTCTCCCTCCCTCCCACCTCTCCCTCCCTCACACACTCTCCCTCCCTCACACACTCTCCCTCCCTCACACACTCTCCCTCCCTCACACCTCTCCCTCCCTCACACACTCTCCCTCCCTCACACCTCTCCCTCCCTCACACACTCTCCCTCCCTCACACCTCTCCCTCCCTCACACACTCTCCCTCCCTCGCACACTCTCCCTCCCTCACACACTCTCCCTCCCTCACACACTCTCCCTCCCTCCACACTCTCCTCCCTCACACTCTCCCTCCCTCACACACTCTCCCTCCCTCACACCTCCCTCCCCACTCTCCCTCCCTCACAGACTCTCCCTCCCTCACACACTCTCCCTCCCTCACACACTCTCCCTCCCTCACACACTCTCCCTCCCTCACACACTCTCCCTCCCTCACACACTCTCCCTCCCTCACACTCTCCCTCCCTCGCACACTCTCCCTCCCTCACACCTCTCCCTCCCTCACACTCTCCCTCCCTCACACACTCTCCCTCCCTCACACCTCTCCCTCCCTCCCACACTCTCCCTCCCTCACACCCTCTCCCTCCCTCACACACTCTCCCTCCCTCACACACTCTCCCTCCCTCACACACTCTCCCTCCCTCACACCCTCTCCCTCCCTCACACACTCTCCCTCCCTCACACACTCTCCCTCCCTCACACTCTCCCTCCCTCACACACTCTCCCTCCCTCACACACTCTCCCTCCCTCACACACTCTCCCTCCCTCACACACTCTCCCTCCCTCACACACTCTCCCTCCCTCACACTCTCCCTCCCTCACACTCTCCCTCCCTCACACACTCTCCCTCCCTCACACCTCTCCCTCCCTCACACTCTCCCTCCCTCACACACTCTCCCTCCCTCACACTCTCCCTCCCTCACACACTCTCCCTCCCTCACACACTCTCCCTCCCTCACACACTCTCCCTCCCTCACACACTCTCCCTCCCTCACACACTCTCCCTCCCTCACACACTCTCCCTCCCTCACACACTCTCCCTTCCTCACACACTCTCCCTCCCTCACACTCTCCCTCCCTCACACACTCTCCCTTCCCTCACACACTCTCCCTCCCCTCTCCCTCCCTCCCTCTCCTCCCTCACACACTCTCCCTTCCTCACACACTCTCCCTCCCTCACACACTCTCCCTCCCTCTCTCCTATAAACACACAGGTTGTTAGCTCGCTCGGTAACATGACTGAACAATGTTGTTTGTTATCAAAGCAATAACTAGCCACCAGGGTTTAGTTTAAAACGGACCGTGACATAAATATATATATATATAAAATACGAAATCATGCAGGAAGAATAAAAGGTAGCTTCGGTTGAATGGGTCATATTTTATTAAACATTTGAGACTAGCATTTTCTTTGCTGTAAAGCTGCACGCACACCTGACGCGAAGCTGGTTTCCCTCTCTGGCACTGCGACGTGACCTACTCAGACTGGCCTGTGCTCTTGGTTATACCAGGGATGAAATGTCAATACATTGCACTCGGAAAGTATTCAGGCCCCTTTACTTTTTCCACATTTTGTTACGTTACAGCCTTATTCTAAAATGGATTAAATTAATAAAAATCCTCATCAATCTACACACAATATCTCATAATGAAAAAGCAAAAACAGATTTGGATTGACTCATGATTTCTGTATTTCCTTTTCAATACATTTACACACATTTCTAAAAATGTGTTTTCACTTTGTCATTATTACATTTAAATTACATTTTAGTCATTTAGCAGACGCTCTTATCCACAGCGACTTACAGTTAAGTGAGTTAATATAAAACAGAAACACCATATTTACATAAGTATTCAGACCCTTTGTTATGAGACTCAAAATTGAGCTCAGGTGTATAATGTTTCCATTGATCATCCTTGTTTCAAGTTTCTACAACTTGATCGGAGTCCAACTGTGGTAAATTCAATTGATTTTACATGATTTGGAAAGGCACACACCTGTCTATATACAGTGCCTTGCAGAAGTATTCATCCCCCTTGGCGTTTTTCCTATTTTGTTGCATTACAACCTGTAATTTAAATTGTTTTTTTTTTATTTGGATTTCATGTCATGGACATACACAAAATAGTCAAAAGTGGAATGAAAAAAAGTACTTCTTTCAAAAAATTTGAAAAAATAAATAACAGAAAGGTGCATATGTATTCACCCCCTTTGCTTTGATGCCCCTAAATATATCTGGTGCGAACAATTACCTTCAGAAGTCCCATAATTAGTTAAATAAAGTCCACATGTGTGCAATCTAAGTGTCATATGATCTGTCACATGATCTCAGTATATATACACCTCTTCTGAAAGGCCCCAGAGTCTGCAACACCACTAAGCAAGGGGCACCACCAAGCAAGCGGCACAATGAAGACCAAAGAGCTCTCCAAACAGGTCAGGGACAAAGTTGTGGAGAAGTACAGATCAGGGTTGGGTTATAAAAAAATATCAAAAACTTTGAACATCCCACGGCGCAGCATTAAATCCATTATTAAAACATGGAATTAATATGTCACCACAACAAACCTGCCAAGAGAGGGCCGTCCAACAAAACTCACGGATCAGGCAAGGAGGGCATTAATCAGAGAGGCAACAAAGACACCAAAGATAACCCTGAAGGAGCTGCAAAGCTCCACAGTGGAGATTGGAGTATCTGTCCATAGGACCACTTTAAGCTGTACACTCCACAGAGCTGGGCTTTTTGGAAGAGTGGCCAGAAAAAAACCATTGCTTAAAGAAAAAAATAAGCAAACACGTTTGGTGTTCGCCAAAGGCATGTGGGAGACTCCCCAAACATATGGAAGAAGGTACTCTGGTCAGATGAGACAAAAATTTAGCTTTTTGGCCATCAAGGATGCTATGTCTGGCGCAAACCCAACACCTCTCATCACGTAGAGAACACCATCCCCACAGTGAAGCATGTTGGTGGCAGCATCATGCTGTGGAGATGTTTTTCATCGGCAGGGACTGGGAAACTGGTCAGAATTGAAGGAATGATGGATGGCGCTAAATACAGGGAAATTCTTGAGGGAAACCTGTTTCAGTCTTCCAGAGATTTGAGACTGGGACGGAGGTTCATCCTCCAGCAGGACAATGACCCTAAGCATAATGCTAAAGCAAAACTCAAGTGTTTAAGGGGAAACATTTAAATGTCTTGGAATGGCCTAGTCAAAGCCCAGACCTCAATCCAATTGAGAATCTGTGGTATGACTTAAAGATTGCTGTACACCAGCGGAACCCATCCAATTTGAAGGAGCTGGAGCAGTTTTGCCTTGAAGAATGGGCAAAAATCCCAGTGGTTAGATGTGGCAAGCTTTTGCGTCTTCAAAGTGGTAGGCATGTTATGTAAATCAAATGATACAAACCCCCCCAAAAATCTGTTTTAATTCCAGGTTGTATGGCAACAAAATAGGAAAAATGCCGTGGGGGGGTGAATAATTTCGCAAGCCGCTGTATTTGGTTGTAATATTATCACCTCTTGACGAGCAATAGTCAGAACTACACATTTAATAGTAAACTTCTGACCCACTGGGAATGTGATGAAAGAAATGAAAGCTGAAACAAATAATTCTCTCTACTATTATTCTGACATTTCATATTCTTAAATAAAAGTGGTGATCCTAACTGACCTAAGACAGGGAATTTTTACTAGGATTAAATGTCAGGAATTGTGAAAAACTGAGTAAATGTATTTGGCTAAGGTGTATGTAAACTTCCGTATATCAATATACATATATATATATATATAAATTACAATTGTATTCTAATGTTACCCAAGGCCTTCATAAACACAACCAAATGATTATTTTTGCGATAGCATATATAAAATAAATTAACTAATTAAAAGTGAACTATACCAGTATGAATGTTTTATGGGGGTTAATTTCCCATCCTTTGTGCCTGTCAACCAGCAGAAGGGCGCATTTGTCAATGTACTGTTAGCTGATAGTGTATACTTTGCAAGTTACCAGTAGAAACGTTATACAGTTGGCTATACATAGTGGTAGACATACAGTGAGGGAAAAAAGTATTTGATCCCCTGCTGATTTTGTACGTTTGCCCACTGACAAAGACATGATCAGTCTATAATTTTAATGGTAGGTTTATTTGAACAGTGAGAGACAGAATAACAACAACAAAATCCAGAAAAACGCATATCAAAAATGTTATAAATTGATGTGCATTTTAATGAGGGAAATAAGTATTTGACCCCTCTGCAAAACCTGACTTAGTACTTGGTGGAAAAACCCTTGTTGGCAATCACAGAGGTCAGACGTTTCTTGTAGTTGGCCACCAGGTTTGCACACATCTCAGGATGGATTTTGTCCCACTCCTCTTTGCAGATCTTCTCCAAGTCATTAAGGTTTCGAGGCTGACGTTTGGCAACTCGAACCTTCAGCTCCCTACACAGATTTTCAATGGGATTAAGGTCTGGAGACTGGCTAGGCTACTCCAGGACCTTAATGTGCTTCTTCTTGAGCCACTCCTTTGTTGTGTTTTGGGTCATTGTCATGCTGGAATACCCATCCACGAACCATTTTCAATGCCCTGGCTGAGGGAAGGAGGTTCTCACCCAAGATTTGACGGTACGTGGCCCCGTCCATCGTCCCTTTGATGCGGTGAAGTTGTCCTGTCCCCTTAGCAGAAAAACACCCCCAAAGCATAATGTTTCCACCTCCATGTTTGATGGTGGGGATGGTGTTCTTGGGGTCATAGGCAGCATTCCTCCACCTCCAAACACGGCAAGTTGAGTTGATGCCAAAGAGCTCAATTTTGATCTCATCTGACCACAACACTTTCAGTCAGTTCTCCTCTGAATCATTCAGATGTGCATTGGCAAACTTCAGACGGCCCTGTATATGTGCTTTCTTGCGTAGGGGGACCTTGCGGGCGCTGCAGGATTTCAATCCTTCACGGCGTAGTGTGTTACCAATTGTTTTCTTGGTGACTATGGTCCCAGCTGCCTTGAGAACATTAACAAGATCCTTCCGTGTACTTTTTTCCCTCACTGTAGCTAATGTACTTTTTTTCTCCATTCAACGTAGGCCTATCTAGCAAAGCTAGCTAACATGATCCCCTTTTCAACATTGTTTTTAAGTGTTAATGTTATTCCTGCTGACAGACATGATAGGCTACATTGATTGATGGATCACGTCAAATTGGCTAGCTAGCTAACAACAGCTCAAGACAATATGGCTAGTTAACAAGCTAACTTTCAGGGGATAAACTAGATGGCTTGCCATCTATAGTGGTGATAACAGAAGTCTGGCCGACAACTCTACCAGGACGAGGACTTGCTGATGTCAAGCTCTTTCCAAATGCCTAATCTCAGATGAAGCAAGCTAAATTACACATTGTTTGCTTAGCTAGCTAGCTAGCTACATGCCAAATGGATAGGCTACTCTCACGCATCTGAAAATACATGATCAACTGATGTTTACTGATCATGAAAATCATGCAGTTACTGGCTGTATAACGCTGATGATAAATGTGGAATAATCAGAAATATGCAGTTCTAACTCTTCAAGAGGTGATAATATTAAAACCAAACAATCATAACATTTATTTAACAATCCCTTGAAAATGGCATGCGTTTGTCAATGGATTTAGGTTTTAGGTTTTAGACCCCCCAGCAGTCAAATCGTTCTGCACCATATTGTGACGTTTCATTGATTTCATTGATTTCAACGACCAAATTACCTATAGTTTAATTGATCTTATGGGAACATAGAGAATGCAGTTAGCAGAACACTATGACATCGTGTCAGTCTACTTTCTAAAGCCGTAAACAACAGAATCCAATAGAACCAGTGTTAAAAAACACTCCAATACAAGGACCAATAACCTCCGGGTATTATGACTTATGATCTTATAGTCAGGGAAGTGCAAGGGTTGGCTGATGCAAGCCAAAGCAACGGGGGAGTGATTAAATTGGATTAAATTATATGAAATCTGATTTATTCCGATTTGTGTTAATAATTTCAGATTGGGAACACTCTCTTCCCTCCTTAAGATTATTATAAGGAGACTATTTAACAACAAAAAATGGTCTCCTGGTAATTGTGGCCCTGGGCTCTGTCTGTCTCTCCAGGGAGAGTAGAGTAGAGAGATGCTGTTAGCCTTTAAGCTGGTAAAGCTGGTAAAACGCACTTGCATACACACACAGACACTAACACAAACGCACACATGCACACACACACACACATACACACACGCAAGCACACACATACTATAAAACAAAGACAAATACACTCAAAAGTGTCTATGTGTTTATGTGTCATCACAGATATCAGTCTACGGCTCCTTCAGAAAGTATTCACACCCCTTGACCTTTTCCACATTTTGTCGTGTTACAGACGGAATTTAAAATTGGTTAAATTTAGATTTTGTGTCACTGATCTACACACAATAACGCATAATATCAAAGTGGAATTTTGTTTGTAGATGTATAATTTTTCTTTTTTTAAACGTAAAGCTGAAATGTCTTGAGTCTAAATAAGTTCAGTAGTAAACACTTAATAAATTGCATAAACTCACTCTGTGCGCAATAATAGTGTTTAAAAATATTTTTGAATGACGACCCCATCTCTGTACCCCACACATACAATGATTTGTAATGTTCCTCAATCGAGTTGTGAATTTCAAGCACATTCAACCACACAGACCAGGGAGGTTTTTCAACACCTCGCAAAGAAGGGCACCGATTGGTAGACACTGAATATCCATTTGAGCATGGTGAAGTTATTAATTAGGCTTGGGATAGTGTATCAATACACACAGTCACTACAAAGATACATGCATCCTTCCTAACTCAGAGGAAGGAAACTGCTCAGGGATTTCACCATGAGGCCAATGGTGATTTTAAAACAGTTACAGAGTTGAATGGTTGTGATAGGATGGATAACTGAGGATGGATCCACAACATTGTAGTTACTGCACAATACTAACCATAATGACAGAGTGAAAAGAAGGAAGCCTGTACAGAATACAAATATTCCCAAACATGCAACCTGTTTGCAACAAAGCACTTAAGTAATACTGCAAAAGATGAGGCAAAGAAATTAACTTTTTTTTCCTGAATACAAAGCGTTGTGTTTTGGGGCAAATCCAGGAGAACAGATCACTGAGCAAAGCTCTTTATATTTTCAAGCATGGTGGTGGCTGCATCATGTTATGGGTATACTTGTCATCGGCAAGGACTAGGGAGTTTTTTTTTTTAGGATAAGAATAAACTGAATACATCTATAAGCACAGGCAAAATCTAGAGGATAAGCTGGTTCAGTCTGCTTTCCAACAGACACTGGGAGTAAAAATCACATTTCAGCAGAACAGTAACCTAAAACAGAAGGCCAAATATACACTGGAGTTGCTCACCAAGACGACATTGAATGTTCCTGAGTGGCCTAGTTACAGTTTTAACTTAAATCGGATTGAACATCTATGGCAAGACTTGAAAATGGTTGCCTAGCAATGATCAACACCCACCTTGACAGAACTTGAATAATGCTTTAAAGATGAATGTGCGAATATTGTACAATCCAGGTGTGCAAAGCTCTTAGAGACTTACCCAGCAAAAACTCACAGCTGTATGCTTTTACTTCCTGCTTTGTTCCTATGGTGATTCTAACATGGATTGACTCATGATTTCTGTATTTCCTTTTCAATACATTTACACACATTTCGAAAAACATGTTTTCACTTTGTCAGTATTACATTTTCATTACATTTTAGTCATTTACCAGACGCTCTTATCCACAGCGACTTACAGTTAGTGAGTGCATACATTTTCATACTGGTCCCCCTGGCCACCCCGTGGGAAACGAACGAAATTATAGGGTATTGTGTGTAGATGGATGAGGGGAAAAAAAGTACATTTCATCCATTTTGAATTTGGCTGTAACACAACAAAATGTGAAATAAGTCAAGGGGTATGAATACTTTCTGAAGGGACCTATTTTATACTTGTTTACTTTCAGGCCCACGGGGGGGGGGGGGTTCTCTGGTCACAAGGGGGGGGTTCTGGGGAATGGCCGTGGAAGCAGAGTATGATAAGGAGATGGAGAAAATTCTGGCATTCAAATGCAGAGGGAGTGGAAAAGAGAAACACACAGAAGAGCTGTTGTATAAAACACCTGTCTCTTCAAACTAAGGGCAACCATGGCATCCGTGAGGGAGAAGCGTTCATCCATGTATTCGTGTAAGAGTCAAATCAAATCAAATTGTATTTGCCACATGCGCCGAATACAACATACCTTACAGTGAAATGCTTACTTACAAGCCCTTAACCTTCTTCAAAGGGGGTGACACTCTAGATCCAAACTGCTACAGACCTATATCCATCCTGCCCTGCCTTTCGAAAGTATTTGAAAGCCAAGTTAACAAACAGATCACAGACCATTTCGAATACCACCGTACCTTCTCCGCTATGCAATCCGGTTTCCGAGCTGGTCACGGGTGCACTTCAGCCACGCTCAAGGTCCTAAACGATATTATAACCGCGATTGATAATAGACAGTACTGTGCAGCCGTCTTCATCGACCTGGCCAAGGCTTTCGACTCTGTCAACCACCGCATTCTTATTGGCAGACTAAATAGCCTTAGTTTCTCAAATGACTGCCTCGCCTGGTTCACCAACTACTTCTCAGATAGAGTTCAGTGTGTCAAATCGGAGGGCCTGTTGTCTGGACCTATGGCAGTCTCTATGGGGGTGCCACAGGGTTCAATTCTTGGGCCGACACTTTTCTCCGTGTATATCAATGATGTCACTCTTGCTGCTGGTGACTCTCAGATCCACCTCTACGCAGACGACACCATTTTGTATACATCTGGCCCTTCATTGGACACTGTGTTAACAAACCTCCAAACGAGCTTCAATGCCATACAACAATCCTTCAGTAGCCTCCAACTGCTCTTAAACACTAGTAAAACTAAATGCATGCTTTTCAATCGAACGCTGCTGGCACCCGCCCACCCGACTAGAATCACCACTCTCGACGGGTCTGACCTAGAGTATGTGGACAACTACAAATACCTAGGTGTCTGGTTAGACTGTAAACTCAACTTCCAGACTCACATAAAGAATCTCCAATCCAAAGTTAAATCTAGAATCGGCGTCCTATTTCGCAACAAAGCCTCCTTCACTCATGCTGCCAAACATGCCCTCGTAAAACTGACTATCCTACCGATCCTTGACTTCGGCGATGTCATTTACAAAATAGCCTCCAACACTCTACTCAGCAAATTGGATGTAGTCTATCACAGTGCCATCCGTTTTGTCTCCAAAGCCCCATACACTACCCACCACTGTGACCTGTACGCTCTTCTTGGCTGGTCCTCACTACATGTTCGTCGTCAAACCCACTGGCTCCAGGCCATCTATAAATCACTGCTAGGCAAATCCCCGCCTTATCTTAGCTCATTGGTCACCATAGCAGCACCCACCCGTAGTCTGCGCTCCAGCAGGTATATCTCACTGGTCATTCCCAAAGCCAACACCTCCTTTGGCCGCCATTCCTTCCAGTTCTCTGCTGCCAATGACTGGAACGAATTGCAAAAATCTCTGAAGCTGGAGACTCTTATCTCCCTCAATAACTTTAAGCATCAGTTGTCAGAGCACCTTACCGATCACTGCACCTGTACACAGCCCATCTGAAATTAGCCCACCCAACTACCTCATCCCTATATTGTTATTTATTTTGCTCTTTTGCACCCCAGTATCTCTATTTGCACATAATCTCTTGCACATCTAGCATTCCAGTGTTAATACTATTGTAATTATTCTGCACTATAGCCTATTTATTGCCTTACCTCCATAACTTGCTACATTTGCACACACTGTTTATATATTTTCTGTTGTATTTTTGACTTTATGTTTTTTACCCCATATGTAACTCTGTGTTGTTTTTATTGCACTGCTTTGCTTTATCTTGGCCAGGTCGCAGTTGTAAATGAGAACCTGTTCTCAACTGGTTTACCTGGTTAAATAAAGGTGAAATAAAAATAAATAAATAAAAACCAACAATTCAGTTGTACGAAAAAAATATATAAGATAAATAGATAAGTAAAAAAGAAAATAGAAAATAATTATAGAGCAGCAGTAAAATAAAATAACAGTAGGGAGGCTATATACAGCGGGTACCGGTACAGAGTTAATGTGCTGGGGCACCGGTTAGTCGAGGTAATTGAGGTAATATGTTCATGTGGGTAGAGTTAAAGGACTATGCATAAATAAACAGAGTAGAAGCAGCATGGGGGGGAGCAATGCAAATAGTCTGGGTAGCCATGATTAGCTGTTCAGGAGTCTTATGGCTTAGGGGTAGAAGCTGTTAAGAAGCCTTTTGGACCTAGACTTCGCACTCCGGTACTGCTTGCCGTCTATTACTAGGGTGGCTGGAGTCTTTGACAATTTGTAGGGCCTTTCTCTGACACCACCTGGTATAGAGGTCCTGGATGGCAGGAAGCTTGGCCCCAGTGATGTACTGGGCCGTACGCATTACACTCTGTTGTGCCTTGTGGTCAGAGGCCGAGCAGTTGCCATACCAGGCGGTGATGCAACCAGTCAAGATGCTCTCGATGGTGCAGCTGTATAACTTTTTGAGGATCTGAGGACCCACGCCAAATCTTTTCAGTCACCTGAGGGGGAATAGGCTTTGTCGTGCCCTCTTCACGACTGTCTTGGTGTGTTTGGACCATGATAGTTTGTTGGTGATGTGGACACCAAGGAACTTGAAGCTCTCAACCTGTTCCACTACAGCCCCGTCGATGAGAATGGGAGCGTACTCAGTCCTCCTTTTTTCCTGTAGTCCACAATCATGTCCTTTGTCTTGGTCACGTTGAGGGAGAGGTTGTTATCCTGGCACCACATGGCCAGGTCTCTGACCTCCTCCCTATAGGCTGTCTCATCGTTGTCGGTGATCAGGCCTACCACTGTTGTGTCGTCGGCAAACTTAATGATGGTGTTGCAGTCATGGGTGAACAGGGAGAACAGGAGGGGACTGAGCACGCACCCCTGAGGGGCTCCCGTGTTGAGGATCAGCGTTGGCAGATGTGTTGTTACCTACCCTTACCACCTGGGGGCGGCCTGTCAGGAAGTCCAGGATCCAGTTGCAGAGGGAGGTGTTTAGTCCCAGGGTCCTTAGCTTAGTGATGAGCTTAGAGGGCGTTATGGTGTTGAATGCTGAGCTGTAGTCAATGAATAGCATTCTCACGTAGGTGTTCCTTTTGTCCAGGTGGGAAAGGGCAGTGTGGAGTGCAATAGAGATTGCATCATCTGTAGATCTGTTGGGGCGGTATGCAAATTGGAGTGGGTCTAGGGTTTCTGGAATAATGGTCTTGATGTGAGCCATGACCAGCCTTTCAAAGCACTTCATGGCTACATACAGTTGAAGTCGGAAGTTTACATACACCTTAGCCAAATACATTTAAACTCATTTTGTTCTCACAATTCATGACATTTAATCCTAGTAAAAATTCCCTGTCTTAGGTCAGTTAGGATCACCACTTTACTTTAAGAATGTGAAATGTCAGAATAATAGTAGAGAGAATGATTTATTTCAGCTTTAATTTATTTTATTACATTCCCAGTGGATCAGAAATTTACATACACTCAATTAGTTTTTGGTAGCATTGCCTTTAAATTGTTTAACTTGGGTCAACATCCCACAAGAAGTTGGGTGAATTTTGGCCCATTCCTCCTGACAGAGCTGGTGTAAGTGAGTCCGGGTTTGTAGGCCTCCTTGCTCGCACAAATTTTCTATAGGCAGGAGGTCAGGGCTTTGTGATGGCCAATCCAGTATCTTGACTTTGTTGTCCTTAAGCCATTTTGCCACAACTTTGGAAGTATGCTTGGGGTCATTGTCCATTTGGAAGACCCATTTGCGACCAAGCTTTAACTTCCTGACTGATGTCTTGAGATGTCGCTTCAAATCAAATCAAATCAAATTTATTGGTCACATGCGCCGAATACAACAGGTGCAGACATTACAGTGAAATGCTTACTTACAGCCCTTAACCAACAGTGCATTTATTTTTTACAAAAAAAGTAAAAATAAAACAAAAACAAAAAAAAGTGTTGAGAAAAAAAAGAGCAGAAGTAAAATAAAGTGACAGTAGGGAGGCTATATATACAGGGGGGTACCGTTGCAGAGTCAATGTGCGGGGGCACCGGCTAGTTGAGGTAGTTGAGGTAATATGTACATGTGAGTAGAGTTAAAGTGACTATGCATAAATAATATATCAATATATCCACATCATTTTCCTTCCTCATGATGCCATCTATTTTGTTAAGTGCACCAGTCCCTCCTGCAGCAAAGCACCCCCCCACAGCATGATGCTGCCACCCCCATGCTTCACGGTTGGGATGGTGTTCTTCGGCTTGCAAGCCTGCCCCTTTTTCCTCCAAACATAACGATGGTCATTATGGCCAAACTGTTCCATTTTTGTTTCATCAGACCAGAGGACATTTCTCCAAAAAGTACGATCTTTGTCCCCATGTGCAGTTGCAAACCGTAGTCTGGCTTTTTATGGTGCTTTTGGAGCAGTGGCTTCTTCCTTGCTGAGCGGTTTTTCAGGTTATGTCGATATAGGACTCGTTTCACTGTGGATATAGATACTTTTGTACCTGTTTCCTCCAGCATCTTCACAAGGTCCTTTGCTGTTGTTCTGGGATTGATTTGCACTTTTCGCACCAAAGTACGTTCATCTCTAGGAGACAGAATGCGTCTCCTTCCTGAGCGGTATGACAGCTGCGTGGTCCCATGGTGTTTATACTTGCGTACTGTTGTTTGTACTGATGAACGTGGTACCTTCAGGCGTTTGGAAATTGCACCCAAGGATGAACCAGACTTGTGGAGGTCTACAATTATTTTTCTGATTTATTTTGATTTTCCCATGATGTCAAGCAAAGAGGCACTGAGTTTGAAGGTAGGCCTTGAACTACATCCACAGGTATCCCTCCAATTGACTCAAATGATATCAATTAGCCTTTCAGAAGCTTCTAAAGCCATGACATACTTTTCTGGAATTTTCCAAGCTGTTTAAAGGCACAGTTAACTTAGTGTATGTAAACTTCTGACCCACTGGAATTGTGATGCAGTGAATTATAAGTGAAATAATCTGTCTGTAAACAATTGTTGGAAAAATTACTTGTGTCATGCACAATGTAGATGTCCTAACCGACTTGCCAAAACTATAGTTTGTTAACAAGAAATGTGTGGAGTGGTTGAAAAATGAGTTTTAATGACTCCAACCTAAGTGTATGTAAACTTCCGACTTCAACTGTTTGTGAGTGCTACGGGTCGGTAGTCATTTAGGCAGGTTATCTTAGAGTTCTTGGGCACGGGGACTATGGTGGTCTGCTTGAAACATGTTGGTATTACAGACTCAGTCAGGGACATGTTGAAAATATCAGTGAAGACACTTGCCAGTTGGTCAGTGCATGCTCGGAGTACATGTCCTGGTAATCCGTCTGGCCCTGCAGCCTTGTGAATGTTGACCTGCTTAGAAGTTTTACTCACACCGGCCACGGAGAGCGTGATCACATAGTCATCCGGAACAGCTGATGCTCTCATGCATGCTTCAGTGTTGCTTGCCTCGAAGCGAGCATAGAAGTGATTTAGCTCGTCTGGTAGGCTTGTGTCACTGAGCAGCTTGTGGCTTTGCTTCCCTTTGTAGTTTGTAATATTTTTCAAGCCGAGCAGTGTAGTACGATTCAATCTTAGTCCTGTATTGACTTTTTGCCTGTTTGATGGTTTGTCGGAGGGCATAGCGTGATTTCTTATAAGCGTCTGGGTTAGAATCCCGCCATTTGAAAGCAGCAGCTCATCCCTTTAGCTCAGTGCGGATGTTGCCTGTAATCCACGGCTTCTGGTTGGGGTATGTACGCACGGTCACCGTGGGGACGACATCATCGATGCACTTATTGATGAAGCCAGTGACTACATTTTCAGATATTATACGTTTCTAATTTTGTCTTAAAGTTGTTTTCATTGCAAGTCAAAGCATATTTCTAGCTAGCTAGTTAATTTTAGATAATTGGCTGGCTCGCTAGCTAACTTTACATGTATAAGCTGTGTAGTAATATTATTAGTATCTCAGAAAAGCCATTTGCATTGCTAGTTATAGCTTAATGTTAGCTAGCTAGCCAACATTGAACCTAGTGGGTTAGCTTTAGCTACCTGCAGATTCTTACTACAACATTTCACGCATGGTGGCTAGCTATGACAATACGTTTGTATTGCTAGTAGTATGGGTTGGGATTATGGTTGATTGTTTAGCTAGCTAGCTAGCTAGCTAGCTACATGTCTAAACAAAAGACTCCACTTCCACAGTATTATTACCTGACCTATCATGTCATGCCAGGTGTGTCTGGGGGTGATTATGGCCATGTGAACTACACTATCTTACTCACTCTGTTTAGCACATGGCCTCACATGTCTTAAAGAGATGGGTGGGGCTAAGGCTAAACTTCTGTCTTATCTAACTGTGCTGTTGAAGTATGCAACCTAGGAACCTCAAGAGGTAACCAATACTGTGAACAGGTTAGGCAACTCAGGTGTCTATACTTCAACAGCACAGTTAGATAAGACGGAAGTTTATGAAGTAGGGCCGTGTAAACCAAAAGGCAGTAATGTAGAGGTCTTTAGCGAAGTCCAGCCAACCTTTTGATACAGGATGCAGTGACGAGTATCAAAACTGTCACCTGTAACAAAACAAAGGTTGACTGAATAATCTGCTTCCTACTGCTTAGAGAAAGGCACGACCTGTTTCTGTAGAAGAAAAAAAAATACTTTGAATATTACCTTCTTAACCAGCTCATCTATATGTTTTTTAAACATCAAATCCATATCAATCCAAATGCCTAAGTATTTATATGCGGGAACACGTTCGATTGGAGAACCATCTAATGAGTGAACATGTTGTTCATCTGAAACGAGAGTTTGAAAACAACATATATTTTGTTTTTGCCCGTCTGAAGCAACAGTTTTAAATCAGCAAGGGATTCCTGCATAGCTAAAAACTCTGACTGTAGTTTTGACACAGCCGGATCAACAGTCGGGGCAGTAGCATGCATAATAATATCATCCACATATACAGTGGGGGAAAAAAGTATTTAGTCAGCCACCAATTGTGCAAGTTCTCCCACTTAAAAAGATGAGAGAGGCCTGTAATTTTCATCATAGGTACACGTCAACTATGACAGACAAAATGAGAAAAAAAATCCAGAAAATCATATTGTAGGATTTTTAATGAATTTATTTGCAAATTATGGTGGAAAATAAGTATTTGGTCAATAACAAAAGTGTCTCAATACTTTGTTATATACCCTTTGTTGGCAATGACACAGGTCAAACGTTTTCTGTAAGTCTTCACAAGGTTTTCACACACTGTTGCTGGTATTTTGGCCCATTCCTCCATGCAGATTTCCTCTAGAGCAGTGATGTTTTGGGGCTGTCGCTGGGCAACACAGACTTTCAACTCCCTCCAAAGATTTTCTATGGGGTTGAGATCTGGAGACTGGCTAGGCCACTCCAGGACCTTGAAATGCTTCTTACGAAGCCACTCCTTCGTTGCCAGGCAGTGTGTTTGGGATCATTGTCATGCTGAAAGACCCAGCCACGTTTCATCTTCAATGCCCTTGCTGATGGAAGGAGGTTTTCACTCAAAATCTCACGATACATGGCCCCATTCATTCTTTCCTTTACACGGATCAGTCGTCCTGGTCCCTTTGCAGAAAAACAGCCCCAAAGCATGATGTTTCCACCCCCATGCTTCACAGTAGGTATGGTGTTCTTTGGATGCAACTCAGCATTCTTTGTCCTCCAAACACGACGAGTTGAGTTTTTACCAAAAAGTTATATTTTGGTTTCATCTGACCATATGACATTCTCCCAATCCTCTTCTGGATCATCCAAATGCACTCTAGCAAACTTCAGACAGGCCTGGACATGTACTGGCTTAAGCAGGGGGACACATCTGGCACTGCAGGATTTGAGTCCCTGGCGGCGTAGTGTGTTACTGATGGTAGGCTTTGTTACTTTGGTCCCAGCTCTCTGCAGGTCATTCACTAGGTCCCCCCGTGTGGTTCTGGGATTTTTGCTCACCGTTCTTGTGATCATTTTGACCCCACGGGGTGAGATCTTGCGTGGAGCCCCAGATCGAGGGAGATTATCAGTGGTCTTGTATGTCTTCCATTTCCTAATAATTGCTCCCACAGTTGATTTCTTCAAACCAAGCTGCTTACCTATTGCAGATTCAGTCTTCCCAGCCTGGTGTAGGTCTACAATTGTGTTTCTGGTGTCCTTTGACAGCTCTTTGGTCTTGGCCATAGTGGAGTTTGGAGTGTGACTGTTTGAGGTTGTGGACAGGTGTCTTTTATACTGATAACAAGTTCAAACAGATGCCATTAATACAGGTAACGAGTGGAGGACAGAGGAGCCTCTTAAAGAAGAAGTTACAGGTCTGTGAGAGCCAGAAATCTTGCTTGTTTGTAGGTGACCAAATACTTATTTTCCACCATAATTTGCAAATAAATTAATTAAAAATCCTACAATGTGATTTTCTGGAATCTTTTTTCTCATTTTGTCTGTCATAGTTGACGTGTACCTATGATGAAAATTACAGGCCTCTCTCATCTTTTTAAGTGGGAGAACTTGCACAATTGGTGGCTGACTAAATACTTTTTTTCCCCACTGTAGATGAAGTTTACAACTTTTAACAGATTGACCAATGGTGTTTATATACATAGTAAAGAGAACATGTCCCGAAATTGACCCCTGTGGTACACCTTTATGTACTTCAAGAAATTCAGACTTAACCCCATCAATCACGATGGCCTGAGTTCTGTCACTAAGATAATCATGAAACCATGAACAGGTGTCAGAGCTCAGGGTTATCGAGGACAACATATTCAATAAAATAGCATTATCAACAGTATCAAAAGCTTTTGACAGGTCCACTTAAACTCTGTAGGTATTTATTACTTTAGTTTTTCTTTTGAGTGGCAGCCCACGGGAACAACTTTATACAAACTGAATATATTCATTGAAATGGATAAAAGATAAATGAACCTGTAACCCCCACAACACAAAATGACAAAACTTCGTAATGTTTTTATTTATTGGTAATATATATATATATATATATATATATATATATATATATATATATATATATATATATTGTGATGTCACGAGAGGCTGTGTCTTGGAGGGACATTACATCCCCCTGAGATGGCTGCAAACCCAGACAGCTATGGCTCCATCTGCTGGTATGGTCGGGAACTCCAACCCTCTATGGCCAATCTTCCCACGCAGCTGAAACCAATCAGGAGCTGATGAGCTGAAGGTTTGTTGAAGGGAAGAGACACGGTCTCCAAGCTGGGCTCTCTGGAGGACAAGAGTGCTGCACGTCCACTTCCATGAGGAATATAAGGATTTGGAGATACTTACCTTTGGGAAATACTCACCTTTGGATATATGCACCTGTGGAAATACGTGTGGGACATTTGGAAGGACGTTTTGCTGGGTTGGCCACTAGCTGCAACGTGGAATACAGTAAGACTGGGGAAAAGTTATTTGAGCGAGGGAGAGTTATGATTTTGGATGTGGAAGAGACATCCCTGAACTGTTAACCCTTAAAGAGCCACCAGAGAACAGAATTGTGTTATACTTTCGTTAGTTTCCCAAGACCTTTAATAAAATCCTTGTTTTGGTTGAACCTGGTCTCCTTGCACTACTTGAGCAATCCCGCTGAAAGCTGTGTAGCCTCTCGTGACGTCACAGATGGTGGAGAATACGGGCACGCTCAAGCGTTAATAGTGCATGTCAGAGGAGGATACCGAAGGTTTGATCACCCAGTTTTCCAAGTTGGCCGTAGGCTCCCCGCCAACTGAAATGGAGGACATATTGAAAGCCCTTGTTGCTGGCCAGCAAGCCCAGATGCAAGCAAACGTGGCTCTCTTGGAGGAGCAAAAGAAAGCCAACCTTCTGAAGGCAGAGGAATTGCAGTTGCAGAGACAGAGGGTGGTCCAAAATACCCGCCCAATAAAGGCAAGTGACTTTATATCTAAGATGGGAGCTACCGATGACATTGAGGCATACCTGCATGCATTTGAGGCCACGGCCACTAGGGAAGCCTGGCCCAAGCAACAGTGGGTTGGTCTGTTAGCCCCCTTTCTAACCGGGGAAGCGCTGAATGCTGTCCGGGACCTGGGCCCTGACCAGGTTACTGACTATGATGCCCTGAAGTCTGAGATCCTCAGCAGATATGGACTCACAAAATTTGGTATGGCCCAGCGCTTTCACAGTTGGACCTTCCAACCAGACCAACCTCCTCGGGCGCAGATGCATGAACTTGTCCGAATCGCAAGGAAATGGCTGGATCCGCAGAGGAATACAGCAGCGGCGGTGGTGGAGGCCGTTGTGGTGGATCGTTACCTACGCGCCCTGCCTTATGAGGCAAAACGGTTCATCAGTCAACAGGCCTTGACCACGGCTGATCTGACCGTGGAAGCGGTGGAAAAGTACCAGGCCACAGCGGAGATGCTGAATGCTTCCCGAAAAGACCCCAGGAGTGCGGCCCCACCACAAATGGGAAGGACCCGTCCAAAGGACCCCAAGGTCTCGAACCCAGCCACGTCAGGACTTATCCCGGCTCCAGGGGGAGCCAGAAACCAGGCGGGTCCAAGAAGAGTACACCAGGAGGGGGAAACTCGACAGTGTTACCGGTGTGGGGAGATGGGACATATCTCCTGGCAGTGTGGGAAACCAGCCGATGAACCTATGCCCACTGCGGAGTCCTCCAGCTCAGCACCCACACACCGTGTTGCCTCGCTCTTGGGAGTCGTAGATGGCGGCCCAGATCGACCCCCCACCTGCCCGGTAACTGTGAATCACCATGATGTGGAGGCCTTACTGGATTCTGGTAGCCGGGCCACCCTGGTGCGTAAGGATTTGGTGGGCCCAACGTGTTTGACCCCCGGGGAAAGTCCTCCCAGTTTCCTGTGTCCATGGGGACACCAGAGAATACCCCATTACTGAACTTACAATGACCAGCACACGGGGAACCATACACACGACGGCGGGGGTGGTTGATTCCCTCCCTGTCCTAATTGGACGAGACTGCCCAGCCTTTTACCCACTCTGGAGAGAGTCTCAGGAGAGGATAACCCGAGTACCTCGGAAACGGAGAGGCAAGACTCATCCTGGGAAGGCTCCGGTGCAATCCTCCGAGTTACTCACTCCCGCCCGGGCTCTGATAGGGATGGCAGGTGCCCAGACCGACACAGAGACGGAGCTACAGAATCTGGACAAAGAACTGTCTGGTCTGAAGGGGACCGCTGAGAGGTATCGTTTGTTAAAGCAACAGTTAGACATGAAGACAGAAGAGTTAGATATCCTCCAGGCTAAACTCCAACAGAGCTCCTTCCCTAAGCAACAGGAGGAGCTGGAGAGGCTGCGCAGGACCATCGAGGAGTGTGAGGAGACCCTGCGCAGTAGTAAGGAGGTCCAGAAGAAGGCAGAGGAGAAGTACAAGGTGTTGGAGAACAAGATGAAGAATGCGGAGGCAGAGAGAGAGAAGGAACTGAAAGCTGCTCAACAGAAGCTAAACTCTGCTAAAACCAAGGCTGATGCGTTCAGTAAGAAACTCAAGGAGAGACAACAGGAGGCTGAGTCCCTGGTCCTAGAGTTGGAGGAGTTGAAGAGAGAGCCGTCTGGCAAGCACCACGGCAATGCGGACGCCCTCTCCCGGCGTGATGCCTTCTTCGCTGCCTTTACCCCGACGAGGACGTCGGTCCCGAGGAGGGGGATGTGTGATGTCACGAGAGGCTGCGTCTTGGAGGGACGTTACATCCCCCTGAGATGGCTGCAAACCCAGACAGCTATGGCTCCATCTGCTGGTATGGTCGGGAACTCCAACCCTCTATGGCCAATCTTCCCACGCAGCTGAAACCAATCAGGAGCTGATGAGCTGAAGGTTTGTTGAAGGGAAGAGACACGGTCTCCAAGCTGGGCTCTCTGGAGGACAAGAGTGCTGCACGTCCACTTCCATGAGGAATATAAGGATTTGGAGATACTTACCTTTGGGAAATACTCACCTTTGGATATATGCACCTGTGGAAATACGTGTGGGACATTTGGAAGGACGTTTTGCTGGGTTGGCCACTAGCTGCAACGTGGAATACAGTAAGACTGGGGAAAAGTTATTTGAGCGAGGGAGAGTTATGATTTTGGATGTGGAAGAGACATCCCTGAACTGTTAACCCTTAAAGAGCCACCAGAGAACAGAATTGTGTTATACTTTCGTTAGTTTCCCAAGACCTTTAATAAAATCCTTGTTTTGGTTGAACCTGGTCTCCTTGCACTACTTGAGCAATCCCGCTGAAAGCTGTGTAGCCTCTCGTGGCATCACAATATATATATATATAATCTGTAGAACTGTCCCTTCTGAGAGGTTGAAGGGTGCATAGTTCCATTCTGACTGGTGGGTTTTATGCTTCTCCATACGGAGCAGCAGACTGACCTCCAAGTCTTCCTTCCCTGGGTGTCATGACAACCAAACCGTGAAGCAGCTCAGACCACAGAACAATACACACACACCAGCCTCTCAAATATGAGGAGAGAGGAGGTGAGGAGAGAGGAGAGAGGAGAGAAGACAGAGGAGAGGAGAGGAGAGGAGAGGAGAGGAGAGGAGAGGAGAGGAGAGGAGAGGAGAGGAGAGGAGAGGAGAGGAGAGGAGAGGAGAGGAGAGGAGAGGAGAGGAGAGGAGAATTCACAAAATTGAGACTCTGTACAAATGTAAAACCCCAAACAATGCATGCAGAGCAGAATTAGGACGAATCATGCTAATTATCAACATCCAGAAAAATAGCAATTAAATTCTACAACCACCTAAAACTATGTGATTATCTAACCTTCCATAACAAAGCCATCACCTACAGAGAGATTAACCTGGAGAAAAGTCCCATCTGCCATCTGGTTTGGGGACTCTGCTCAATTACACAAACAGACCCCACAGAGTCCCAGGACAGCAACACAATTAGACACAACCAAATCATGACAAAACACAAATATAATTACTTGACACATTGGAAGGAATTAACACAAAAACAGAGCAAACTACAATGGCCCTAAACAGAGAGTACACAGTGGCAGAAAACCTGACCACTGTGACTGACCCAAACTTAAGGAAAGCTTTGACCATGTACAGAGTCAGT